>NC_066546.1:9732988-9890488 GCF_024679095.1 Eriocheir sinensis | reverse complement strand
TTCTTTATACTCTCATCTCATCTAAAATTCTCTCTCTCTCTCTCTCTCTCTCTCTCTCTCTCTCTCTCTCTCTCTCTCTCTCTCTCTCTCTCTCTCTCTCTCTCTCTCTCTCTCTCTCTCTCTCTCTCTCTCTCTCTCTCTCTCTCTCTCTCTCTCTCTCTCTCTCTCTCTCTCTCTCTCTCTCTCTCTCTCTCTCTCTCTCTCTCTCTCTCTCTCTCTCTCTCGTTCTTTTCTTTATTACCGTTTTTTCTTTTCTTTTTTTCACTTTTCCATCTCAATATCTTTTCCATCTTTCCTTTCCGTTATAATTCATCTCCTTTTTACTTGGGTTTTTTTTGTGTGTGTTCTTCTTATGTGTGTGTGGGGTGGGGGAGGCGGGGTGTGTGTGTGTGTGTGTGTGTGTGTGTGTGTGTAGGATCATTGATATGCATTATGTGTAGCCCTCAGCATCCCTGTAGTCTCATCTCACTCTCGGCATCCCTCGGAGACTATATTTTCTTCCTGCATCATCACCTCACGCCCCATTTCTCTTCCAGCCTTCACTCTTTTTTTATTTGATTAGTTGAATTTGCTCATATTATTTTTTCCCTCCCGTCCTCAAAGGGAAATCTTGACTCACTTATGTTTCTTTTCTTCTCTCTCCCTCTCTCTTTTTCTACTTCTCTCTCTCTTATGCTTCGTATCCTCATTCTCCTCTTCTTCTTCCTCCTTTCTTCTGTCTCATTCCTTTCTAGTATGTATGTTTTCTCTCTCTCTCTCTCTCTCTCTCTCTCTCTCTCTCTCTCTCTCTCTCTCTCTCTCTCTCTCTCTCTCTCTCTCTCTCTCTCTCTCTCTCTCTCTCTCTCTCTCTCTCTCTCTCTCTCTCTCTCTCTCTCTCTCTCTCTCTCTCGCTTAGGGTTCGCCACTATCCTCATTCTCCTCCTCTTCTTCCACTTTTCTTTTGTCTTGTTCCTCCCTAGTATGTTTTGTCACCCTCTTCTTTCCCTCTCACCATACCTTTATTTACCTTCTCTTCCTTCTCCCTCTTCGTCTTCGTCTCTCTCCCTTCTTGCATGTTTTCTCGCCCTTTTCTTTCCCTCCCACCCTTCCTTTTTTTCACCTCTTCTTTCTCCTTCTACTTCTTCGTCTCTCTCCCTTCCTAGTATGTTTTCTCACCCTCTCTCCCTCTCACCCTACCTTTTCTAACCTCATTCTTCTCCCTCTTCGTCTCGTCGTCTCTCTCCCTCCTAGTATGTTTTCTAAGCCTCTTCGTAATAGACTTACTTTAAAGTTTCGCTGCGTTAAGGGGCGGCGCGCGCTGTGCCTCCTGCTATAATGAAAAGTGGACATTTTTATCGCTCATAGTTTGCCCAAGTTAGAACAAAGGAAAACCACTCCCTGTCCCCTCTTTGTGCTCTTCGGCCGTCCTCCTCTTGCCTCACTTCCCCACCCTGCCCGTTCTTCTTCTTTCCTCTTTCGTGTTCCTCGTTTAACTCCTTTTTCGTCTTCCTCTTCCTCCTACGCCTCCTTCTCTTCGCCTTGGCTACTCGTTTTCTTCCTCTTCTATCTTCGTTTCCCCATCCTGTTTCTCCTCCTTCTTTCCTCTTTCGTGTTTCTTGTTTACCTCCTTATTAGTCGTCCTCTTCCTCCTCCTCCTCTTCCTCCTCCTCCTCCTCCTCCTTCTCCTCCTTCTTCCCTTCGTCCTACTCGTCTTCTTCCTCCTCTTTCTTCGTTTCCCCATCCTGTTTCTCCTCTTTCTTTCCTCTTTCGTCTGCCTAATTTACCTCCCTTTTCGTTGTCCTCTTCCTCCTCCTCCTCCTCCTCCTCCTCCTCCTCCTTCTTCCCTTCGCCTTGCCTACTCGTTTTCGTCCTCTTCTTTCTCCGATTCCCCATCCCGTTTTTTTTCCTTTTCTTCTTTATTTGCATTCCTTCTCTTCCTCTTCCTCCTCCTTTTCTTTCCCCTCTTTCCTCATTCCTCCATTTTGTTTCCACTTTTACCTCTCTCACTTACTTCCCTATTTCCTCCTTTTCCTCATCTTCCATTCGCCATACCTCCTCCTCCTCCTCCTCCTCCTCCTCCTCCTCCTCCTTCTCCTACTTTGCCTGGCTACGAAAACTTCCTTGGGTCTTCTGAGGGACTTGGAACGAAGTTTATCCCGACGTCCTTCGCTCCCTCACACCGACACACACACACACACACACACACACACACACACACACACACACACACACGCATACACAGCCTCTCCTCCTACTCAAACACCCACCCCATCCTTTACCTTCCTTTCCCGTCCCTTCTCTCTCTCTCTCTCTCTCTCTCTCTCTCTCTCTCTCTCTCTCTCTCTCTCTCTCTCTCTCTCTCTCTCTCTCTCTCTCTCTCTCTCTCTCTCTCTCTCTCTCTCTCTCTCTCTCTCTCTCTCTCTCTCTCTCTCTCTCTCTCTCTCTCTCTCTCTCTCTCTCTCTCTCTCTCTCTCTCTCTCTCTCTCTCTCTCTCTCTCTCTCTCTCTCTCTCTCTCTCTCTCTCTCTCTCTCTCTCTCTCTCTCTCTCTCTCTCTCTCTCTCTCTCTCTCTCTCTCTCTCTCTCTCCAGGTGGACAGTAATCTGGTCACCTGGACGCCGCAATCACTCACGCCGCAGAGTGTTACCTTGTTTGCGAAGTTCGGGCCGCGTTCGTTTCCTCGCTCCGCCGCCTTCCCTTCCCTCCTGCCGCGGCCCTTCCTTCTCCCCCTCACCTGTTCTCCCTTCCCTCCCTCACTGCCTTTCCTTCTCTCCCTCTGCTGCCCTTCCCTTCCCTCCTGCTGCAGCCCTTCCTTCCTTCCCTCACCTGTTCTCCTTCTCTCCCTCTGCTGCCCTTCCCTTCCCTCCTGCTGCAGCCCTTCCTTCCTTCCCTCACCTGTTCTCCCTTCCCTCCCTCACCTGCCTTTCCTTCTCTCCCTTTGCTGTCCTTCCCTTCCATCCTTCTGTCTTTCCTTTCGTCTCTCAGTTGCCTTTCCTTCTCTTTCTCTGCTGTCCTTCCCTTCTCTCCTTCTCCTGTCTTTCCTTTCCTCTCTTAGCTGCTCTTCCTTCTCTCCCTCTGCTGTTTTTCCCTTCTCTTCTGCTGTCTTTCCTTTCGTCTCTCAGCTGCCCTTCTTTCCTTCCCTCTGCGCCTTCCCTTACCTCCTTCAGGCGTTCTCCCTTCCTACCTTCCTTCAGATGCACCCCCTTCCCTCCCTTAGCCGCCCTCCCTTCCTCCCCTGTCCAGTAAATACACATCCTACGTCTGCTAGTGAGGGTTCTATTCACATCAAGATCATGCCAGTGTAACTATCCTAGCCTCTAAACACAATGCTAATCCCTGGCCCTCCCTTCTTTCCCTTAACTGTCTGTCTTTAAGCCTCTCGTCCCTTCCAAGCCGTTCAGCGTCATAATAAACAGAATGCTGATCGGTAACGGCCTGGACAAGACGCCTCTCCCACCGCTGCTGAGCCCCGGCGTGAAGACCAGCCAAGCACCGCGCGGCATTTTCATAAATCCGCCGTTGAAGTGAGCGAGGCGAGGTGCTCCAGGCGGCCCGACGGATGGCCTTGTCGGGGGCAGGTGACGGGGGGTGGGTAAGGGTGGAGGGTGACAGAAGAGAGAGGGAAGGAGAGAGAGGGAGAGAAGAGGATTATTTAAGCGTGTGAAGTGAACGACATGGTGATTCGCATGGAGGAGGAGGAGGAGGAGGAGGAGATGAAGGAGGACATTTTCACATCTCTTCCTTTCCTCTTTTCTGACACTTCTTCTCTACCTCATCCTCTCCTAAAGTAACCTTCCTCTTCCTCCTTAACAGTTCATCTCTACCTTTCTTCACCTCCTTAACACTCCTCTTCCTCCACTACTCAATCCACTCCCTCACACGTCTCCTCCACTTCCCCCTCCTCCCTCTTCTCTAGCTACATGCAGTTACCCCCAAACAAGCCACATCCACAACCTGCAGCACGGACCCATGCAAATAGCGGCTCCCGTGTGGCTGTTGTCAAAGGCCTCACTATAACATCCTCGCGGCAGCCTCTCGAGATGGTCCGCTCTCTGTATGATCGATACTCCCGTCTTGGTCAGCTGATCCAACACTTGAGGGACGAGGGGGACGAGGAGGAGTTTAAGGAGGAATAGGACTAGATGAAGATGCAATTCAGAGGAGGTTGGGACGTAGGCAAAGGAAGTAGAGAGTAGGAGTTGAACGAAGATGAATAACGATCCCCTTTGTCACTTCTCTTCTTTCCCTTTTCTACAAGCATCATCGTCATTATCAGTCTCTCCTCTCTTCCTTTTCTCTCCTATCTATCCCTTCGCTTCCCTCTTCACTTCTCCCCTCTTCTTTCTTCTCCTCTCTCTCCCCTTCTCTCTTGTTCTCAACCACCTTCATCATCACTACAGTTTCCCTTCTTCCTCCTTCTTCTACATCCTCCTACAGCAGCATCCCTCTTCAACCCCCCTTCTCTCTCCTCCTCCTTCTCTTCCCTTCCTCTTCCTCCTACTTCCTCTTACTGCAGCATCCCTATTCACATATCTCTCCTCCTCTTCCTCCTTTTCCCTTCCTCTTCCTCCTACCTCCTCTTACAGCAGCATCCCTCTTCAACCCCCCTTCCCTCTCCTCTTCCTTCTCTTCCTTTCCTCTTCCTCCTTCTACTTCCTCCTACTGCAGCATCCCTCTTCACATCTCTCCTCCTCCTCTTCCTCCTCCTCTTACCTTAGTGAATAGCGGCCGACGGCAACATTTAAAAGAGGCATTCAACTAAGCGACGAGGTCCGCCATAATCCTTACAAACTTAGGGAACAAAGACCAAGTTTTTAATTGGCAATACTCGACCAGGCGCGGCGGCCCTCTCTTATTCCATTGCGCCCCTTTCTCTTGTACCCGAACCTCTCTCCCTTTCTCTTCCTCGCCCTCTCTCTCCCTCTCTCTTCCTCTCCCTCTCTCCCTCTTTCTCCCCCTTTCTATCTTTCTCTTCTGTTTTTTTTAATCTCTCCGAACCTCTCCGTTTCTTAATCTTCCTCCCTTTCTCTTCAAACCTCTTTCCCTTTTTCTCTGTCTCTCCTTTCTCTTCTCCTCTCCTCCGGTTCTCTCCTCCTCTCCTCCGAATCTCCTTATTTTTTGTTTAATCTCTGTTTTCACCTCCGGCCTTCCCTTTCTCTCTCTTCCCCGGTTCTCCTTCTCTTTCTCTCTTTTTCTTTCTCAGATTCAATATAATTTTCTTCCTTTATCATATTTTTTTCTGTTTTCCTTCATTCACCTTGTCATTTGTCCTTTCCTCCGTCCCCTCCTTTCTCTCCTCTTTGCACCTCCGTTCTTTTTCTTTCTTTTCCTTCTTTCTCCTCTCATCTACTCCGTTCCTCCCTTTCACTCCTCTCCTTCGTCTCTCTATCATTTTTTTTCTGTTTCTTCGTTCACTCTCTCATTCTTCATCATCATACAAACACGTTACTACACTTACCCTAAACACCTCTACATTTTTTTCCTTTTTTTTTCCTTTAAACAAACATACACGTTCTCTACTTTATCAGGCCGTTCAATTTTTCCAGTCGGTAAAGTCTCTGTATTTTAGCGTTTTGTTCCTCCTCTCCGCCTCCCTGGGTCCGCGCTGTATACCTCATTCCCCTATTTCCCTATTTTCCACCCTCGTAAACATGGGCTTCGGATCCGATTCCTTTCCGTCCCCATTTTCCACTAATATAAAGATTCCATTCACTTCCGTAGACGCTGGATTCCGCTGCGTTCTTCCTCTCGTACTCCTTTATATTTTTTTTACTTTGTTTTTCTCTAGTTTCTTTTTCTGTTTTTTTTCTATTTTTTTATTGATTCTTCTATTTTCTGGACTTCTATATGGGTGCTCTTTATCTTACCTTCACGTTCTAGTAATTTGTGTTCATAGCTATCAGATATGTTCCCTTTCGTCCTCTCCACATTTTAATTATTTTGAATTTTCTCCATGACTGCTTTCTCGTTTACAATACAAAAAATAGTTCATCAGTATTTTCTAAACCTCTGATCATCGATTCTATATTTACCTTCCCTATGTATATTTAATGGCGATGCTTTCCACCTACCATTTATTCATTTTTTTCCTCCTGTTTTCCATTCCAGTAAGCAAAAACTACGCATACTTCTTACTAGTTGACGTGTGTGTGTGTGTGTGTGTGTGTGTGTGTTAGCTAGTTTCCCTCTTTGTATGACTGTGTCTCTTTCTGTCTGCATCTGTGTGTGTGTGTGTGTGTCTGTGTGTAGGGTACGGGAATCTGTGTGTCTGTCTTTCTTTCCTTCTGTCTGCCTCTGTGTGTGTAGGTGTGTGTCTGTTAGTTAGTTTCCCTCTTTGTGTATGTGTGTGTGTCTATCATTCTGTCTGCATCTGTGTGTTTGTGTGTATGTATCTGTGTGTGTCTGCATCTTTGTGTGTGTGTGTATGTGTGAATCTGGTGTCTGTGTCTTTCCTTCTGTCTACCTCTGTGTGTGTCTGTGTTTGGATCTGTCTATATGCTTCTGTGTGTGGCTGTGTCTTTCTGTCTGACTGCCTCTGTGTTTGTGTGTGTGTGTGTGTGTGTGTGTGTGTGTGTGTGTGTGTGTGTGTGTGGCTGTGTGTCCCATTGCTTCCTGTCGTCCGTCTCCCTCCCACCGCCGCTTCAGCCTCCCTCTCCGTCCCCTCTCCTAATTGTGTGCGTCTCAACTCGTGTTTCTCAGCGGCAAACTCAGGCCCAAGGGTTTTATTGTTTTCTGCGTCTCCTCTTCTCCTCCTCCTCCCTCTCCTTATTCCTCTTGTTCTTGTTTTGTTATAAGTGAAAAATTGATAAGTGTCCTCTCGTCTTCTCTACCCTCTTCCCGTTTTCTTCTTCGTTTTATTTTTTGTTGTTTTATTGTTTTTATTAGTGTTGTTTTATTGATGGAAAATTATAAAGTTTCGATATTTCTTGGTTATTTTCTTGCATGATTTTTTTTGTTTATTTTCTCGTTCATTAGTACTCTCTCTCTCTCTCTCTCTCTCTCTCTCTCTCTCTCTCTCTCTCTCTCTCTCTCTCTCTCTCTCTCTCTCTCTCTCTCTCTCTCTCTCTCTCTCTCTCTCTCTCTCTCTCTCTCTCTCTCTCTCTCTCTCTCTCTCTCTCTCTCTCTCTCTCTCTCTCTCTCTCTCTCTCTCTCTCTCTCTCTCTCTCTCGCAAGGTGTGTTTATGTACCCTTCTGTATTTGTGTAAGGTGTTCTCCATTACCTGCATTAAGCTCCTAATTTTGCCCGCCTGTCGACCGGTCACTTGGGGTCCTAACATAAATTCGGCGTCGGCTGCTGGAAATTTTGTGTTTTCTTACTTTTTAATCTGGCAGGGCGCGATATATTTACCTTCGCCCAATTTATCGCCAGGGAAAGGAAAAATATATATACGTTGAGCGGCTGTTTGTTTACATGTAAGTTTATATATATAGTTTTTTTTTTCTCAGCCCTCTTTGGTACTTTTAAACTGCCTTGTTGTGGTGAAAGGATGTGGGATGGGAAAAGAATATATATTGTTTTTTTGGAGTATTATTTTAAAGGGCTTGTGTGTTTCGTGAGGTTAACAACAGAGGTGAGTGTGTGAAGGTGGTGAGAATGGGAAAGACCAATTATTCTATGCCGTCTTGTAAGTAAAAGATGTGGGATGGAGAAAATGTAGCGTTTGAAGTATATTATTTTTAAAGGTTTTGTGTTTGGAAAGAGTAGCGTGAGAGGTGTGAAGAGAGTGAGAATGGGAAGAAGAATAAGGAATGTGACTTAGCTATATGTTAAGGGATATATTTATGGATTTCTTTTGTGTTTGGAAAGATTAACGACAGATATGGATGTTTGTAAGTGGTGAAAATAGTAAGAATAATTAATGAGAATCTGACTTTGCACCTATTGAAGTGATATTAGAGTCATGATTGAAAGTTATGTTAGAAAATGGACTTGCAGTAAAATAATAAATAAGGAACTGTTGCAAAAGAAAAGCGATATAAAAGTTCTTGGAAAAAAAAAAGAAAAACAAGAGAAAGTATACAAAAAGAAAGTGAAAATGGGAAGAAGAAGAATTGGGAATGTGACTTAGCTATGTGTTATGTTATATAGGGATTTCTTTTGTGTTTGGAAAATTAACGACACAGGTGAATATTTGTAGGTGGTGAAAATAGTAAGAATAATCAATGAGAATCTGACTTTGCACCTATTGAAGTGTTATTAGTCATGATTGAAAGTTATGTTAGAAAATGGACTTGCAATAAAATTATCAGTGAAAAAGTGTTGCAAAAATAAGAGAAGCGAGATAAAAGTTCATGGAAAAAAAGAAATACAAGAGAAAGTATACAAAAAATAAAGAAATACGAGAGAAAGTATACAAAAAAGGCGATATAAAAGTTCGTGGAAAATAAAGAAATACAAGAGAAAGTATACAAAAAAAAAGAAATACGAGAGAAAGTATACAAAAAAAGACGATATAAAAGTTAGTGGAAAATAAAGAAATACAAGAGAAAACATACTAAAAAAAAGATATATTTTGTAGTGATTGCGAGAAAAAAAAAGTGGGGAAAAGGGAAAGGTAAAGATAACCAGGAGAAAAGTATAATTGTAAATACGTGAAGCAAAACGAGTTAGAAAAATATGAAGAGGACGTGAAAGCTCAGAAAACCAAAGTGCGCAACAACAGAGGAGGAGAAGACGTGAAAAGGAAAATGTAAAAGTGGACGTAATGAGAGACGGAAAAAAAGTAATTGGCGAGCGAGAGACTTCAATAGAAAACGCCTGTCAGGAGCAAATGATTCATTAAATGCACGTTGTTAGCGACTTTTTAACTTCTTTTTTTTCTTTTCCTTTTTTCTTTTCCTTTTTTCTCGTTTTCTCTTTGCTCTTTCTGTCCTTCCCCGCTCATAAAGGAAGGAGGTTGATACTGGAGAGAGAGAAAGTTAAGGAAAGGAAGGAAACGGGAAAGGAAGGACAAGTAATAAGAATAGAGATGTAGAAATAGAAGAAGGGGATTTATTTACTTATTTTCTACTCCATTTTCTTTTACATTTCTTTTTTCTGCTCCAATTTTTTTCCTCTCCCATATAAAGACAGAAAGAAAGAAGGGAAGAGAAATGTTTCCCCTCCTTACCTTTCTCTGTCTTTCTCTCCCTCCCTAACTCCTTCCTTCCTTCGTTCCTTTCTTTCTTGGTTTCTTATTTCCTTTCTTTCCTACTTCCCTTTCTCCTTTCCTTCCCTCCTTCCCTTCGTTCCTTCCATCCTTACATATGTATTCGGTAAACATTAAGGGTTGTCCTCTCTCTCTCTCTCTCTCTCTCTCTCTCTCTCTCTCTCTCTCTCTCTCTCTCTCTCTCTCTCTCTCTCTCTCTCTCTCTCTCTCTCTCTCTCTCTCTCTCTCTCTCTCTCTCTCTCTCTCTCTCTCTCTCTCTCTCTCTCTCTCTCTCTCTCTCTCTCTCTCTCTCTCTCTCTCTCTCTCTCTCTCTCTCTCTCTCTCCTCTTCTTCCTCCTCTTCCTCCTCTTTATTATGATTTTTTGATGCATTCAGATCCCCTTTTTGCGCGACTCTCGGAGGAGGATCGGAACCCATTCTTGGCCCGCAGGATCCGATTCCGCGCCTTAGGATTCCTGTTTCGGGAGTGTAGGAAGGACACAATAGGACCCCCAAAACTTGCTTGAGTCCTTCCAGGCGTCCTTCGCAAACTTCTTTATTTTGAGAGAGAGATAAAATGAAGAGGTGCCCAGAATTGCTTGCGCTGGCGTGGAGAAGAGGAAGAGGAGGAGAAGGAGGAGGAGGAGAAGGAGGAGGAGAAGAAAAATGAGAGAGAGAGAGTTTATGACGAAAGATTTGATTCGCCTCGGGACTGACACGCTTCACTTTCTCTCTTTTTCTTTCTTTTTCTTCTTTTTTTTTCTTGTCGCGTTTTGGGATGTTTTTACTCATTCATTTTCTTGCTCTTTTTTGTTTTGCATTTTCTTTTACGTCGAAACTTCCTAAACCTTTTATTTCTTTTATTTCCCAGCTTTATTTTTCATATTTTCTTTATTTTTCAGTCTTGTTATTTTCCTTTTTATCTCCCTTCATCTTTATTTCCTCTGGGCTCTTTCTCTTCTACCTCTTTCATCTAACTTTTTCCCTCCTTCTCTCCTCCATTTCTTTCCTCCACTTTCCTCCCTCCAGGTATTATTCCTCACCTCATTTTTCCTTACTGCGAACTCTTTTTCCCTTCTCTCTCTCTCTCTCTCTCTCTCTCTCTCTCTCTCTCTCTCTCTCTCTCTCTCTCTCTCTCTCTCTCTCTCTCTCTCTCTCTCTCTCTCTCTCTCTCTCTCTCTCTCTCTCTCTCTCTCTCTCTCTCTCTCTCTCTCTCTCTCTCTCTCTCTCTCTCTCTCTCTCTCTCTCTCTCTCTCTCTCTCTCTCTCTCTCTCTCTCTCTCTCTCTTTTGTCTCCTTCCTCTACTTCCTTCTCTTTCTTTTTGCCTCTCTCTTTTCTCTCTCTTTCTTTGCTTCGTTCTTTCGCCCTCCCTTCCATTCTCTTCCTTATTTTTTTTTCTTATTCTCTGTCTGTCCTGTATCTACTTTCTCTCTTTCATCACTTTAATATTTATCCTTCGTTTCCTTTGCTCCCTTTTCATCTCCTTTTCCTTCATGTTAACTCCTTTTTATTCCTCTTTATCTCCCCCACACACTTTACCCTCTTTCCTTCCTCCTCCTTCCTTCCTCTTCCTCCCTTCGTTCTTTCTTATCCTATCATTTTACCTTCTTTCCTTCCTTCTTCCTATTCCTTCATTCATTCATTCTCATTTTATATCCTCTCAAACATCCTTCTGTGTGTGTGTGTGTGTGTGTGTGTGTGTGTGTGTGTGTGTGTGTGTGTGTGTGTGTGTATGTGTGTGTGTGTGTCATCCCCCTCTCCCATTCTTATCCTTCTTTCCTTATCTCTTCCTCCTTTCCTTCCTTCCTCATCTCCTTCCTTCTCCTTTTCTTTTTCTTCCTTTCTTTCTTCCTAATTCTCTTTCTATTTCCTCTCCTTCCTCCTTTCTTTTTCCTCTCCTTCCTCCTCCCTTTCTTCATTCATTCTCTCCTTTTTCCTCCTTTTCTTTCTTCTTCATCTCCTTCCTCCTCCTTTTCTCTTTCTTCCTCTCTTTCTTCCTCCGTTTCTTCCGTCCTCCTCTCCTTCCTCCTCCTTTTCTTTTCTTCCTCCTTTTCTTCCGTCCTCCTCTCCTTCCTCCTCCTGTTCTTTTCTTCCTCCTTTTCTTCCGTCCTCCTCTCCTTCCTCCTCCTTTTCTTTTCTTCCTCCTTTTCTTCCGTCCTCCTCTCCTTCCTCCTCCTTTTCGTCCTAACTACGACACTCATCTCCTTCGTAAATCTTGGGGTGGAGTCATCCTGCTTTTACGAGAGCCAAGTAAAGAACGATTGTAAAGGAAAAATGTTACTATTACCATTTCTTTTCCCCTCGACACGCGCCTCTCCTCCCCTTGCAGCGCCGCGCCCAAGGGGGAGGAAGGGATATGACCCTGTAGAAAAGTGAGCGAAAATGGAGGCGGAGTGTCTATATGTGTTTGAGGGTTAAAAAATGGAAAGAGATAGGCTGATAGACGGGGAGGGGGACACAGACGGTACAGACAGTTAGACAGATTGAAAGGGAAACACAGAGACAGAGATGTTCAGACAGTGAGACAGAAACACAGACAGACAGGTAGACAGAGAGAAAGGGAAACACAGAGACAACCAGAGACAAAAAATACAGACAGTGAGACAGAAACAGACAGACAGACAGGCAGTTAAACAGAGAAGGAAGTACTGACAGCCTGAGACAGAAACAGAAGTACAGACAGATAGACAAACAGACAGAAAGACAGATAGATAGACAAAGAAAGAAAATCAAAATAATGAGACAGTTAAAAAAAAATCGGAAAATGAGAAAAGAGAGAAGTGGTGAAAAGGCTTAAAAAGATGCAAGAAAGAAAGAAATGAGAGAGAGAGAGAGAGAGAGAGAGAGAGAGAGAGAGAAACAGAAAGAGAAGGGAAGATGTCGCAGGAATAAAAAAAAGGATATTTCAACATAAAAGCACAAAGAACGTGAGTGTAGGATGCGTAGGATGCCGTGTGTGTGTCCTGGACGTGGTGTTGCTGATGAGTCCTTCGTGTGTAAAGTACTGCAGGTGTGGGAACTTTGAAGGCAGGTAATTAGCAGAGAGTGTAAAGTCGGAAAGAAGGAGGGAGGGGAAAGGGAGGGGGGGATCTAGCGTTTACCTGCCAAAATGTTATACCTGGAATTTCACTTTCGTTTTCTTCCTGGTGTAAAGTATAGCGAGCTTCGTGTTTTCTTTTTTTCTTTCTTTTTTTTCTTAGTTTTTTTTTCTTTCCTTTCTTTTTTGATCAGCGTTTTTTTTTATGGGGTTGATTTTTTTCTTTATCTCATTTTTTTTCTCTTTTCCTTCTTTCTTTCTTTCTTTCTCTTCTGTTTTGACAAGCGTTGTTTTCTTTTTTCTTGGTTAACTTTCTTTCTTCACCTCATTTATTTTTTTATTTACTCTTAGTTTCGTAGGTCATTTTCTTGTATGTATGTATGTATGTATGTATGTGTATATGTATGTATGTATATATGTATGTATGTAGGTAGGTATGTAAATATTTGGCCAATGTATGTCTATGTTGTATTTGTGTATGTGTGTGTATGTATATGTATGTATGTATGTATGTATATATGTATGTAGATAGGTTGGTATGTGAATATTTGGCCTATGTATGTCTATGTTGTATTTGTGTATGCGTGTGTATGTATATGTGTATGTATATATATGTATGTATGTATATATGTATGTAGGTAGGTATGTGAATATGTGGCCAATGTATGTCTATGTTGTATTTGTGTATGCGTGTGTATGTATATGTGTGTATATATGTAGGTATGTGAATATGTGGTCTATGCATGTTTATGTTGTATTTGTGTATGCGTGTGTATGTATATGTGTATGTATGTATGTATGTATGCGGGTGGGAAGGTAACGAGCAGGTGTATGATTATGAGGCATGAAAGTTGCGTCTAATGTATGTTAAAGAGAAAGTTTTAAAAAGCTAATTAAACTAAGTGGTCTATTTTTCTTTTCATTTTTCATGCCTCCACTTTCGCCTCTCCACACTTATTCCTTTTTTTCACACGCTTCCCTTCATTCTTTGCCTTCCTTCTACTTCTTTCTTTTCGTTTTATTCAACTTTTCCTTCTCTCCTTTTATTTTTGCTTTCATCCTTCTACTCCTTCACTCTATTCAATTTTTTTTCCTTCACTCACTTTTCCCCTTTTAATCCCTTCTTTCTCTCTATTCAACTTCATTTTCTCATTTCCTTCATTCATTGCATACTTCCACCTTTACTCTCTCTTCGTTAACCCTTTCCCTCGCATATCCTTTCACCCTCTTCCTCATTTACACCCTATCACCCTTTTTCTCCATTATTATCACCCTTTCTCTCACCCACCTCATCACAGACAACTCATTCACCGCACCCTGGACTCATTTTCCGATATATATGTCCCCCTTTCTCCCTGTTCTGTTATTTCCTCCCTTCTCTGTACTCTCAATTTCCACCCTGTCCTTTCTTTCCTCAATAAGTATCACCCTTCCCTTCATCCCAGTCAACTCATTTCCCGATACGTCTGTCCCCCTTTCTCTCTTCTCCCTGCTCTGGCATTTCCCCCTTCGTCGTCTCATTTTCAACCATGTCCTTACTTTCCTCGCATTACCCCGTCGCTTTTCCTCCCATCTGCCGTCGAATGAAGACTCGCCACACCAGTATTACGTGCGTGAATGTCTTCCTCTTCTTTTAGCCTTCACCAGCGAGCCACCGAGCCAGCGAGCCTTAGCCAGGTCGAGGGTGGATAATGTCAACGCTTCTGCATCCCTGGGCGCTCTCCGTCTTACCTCTACGGCTCTACCAGTTCATTTACCGCCGCTCCGTTTTGTCTAATATCGTGCCTCGCTGCCGGCTTGTACTACGCGAACTTATAGTAGACGTAACCTCGATGACGGCCCCTGAGAGATGACCTACCTTCGCTCTTTTGTTGATGGGTCCGTTGGCTGTTGAGTTCTCCGTCCTATTCCCCTCCTCCTCCCGCTCCTCCTCCTCCTCTCTTCCCACATGGTTAACGAGGTACTTTATAAGCGCACGGAGGCAGGTCAGTGTGGTTTACCTGTTGAAACGTGAAGGTTAGGCGTGCAGGAAAGGATATGGAATGAAACTGTAGAATAGGAGGAGGAGGAGGCGTGGGAGAAGCCGGAGAGGGAACAGAATGGGAACGAAAATTGGTATAGCGTACAGGAAGCATAGAGAGGGAAAATGAAACCGGAACTGGACTAGAAACGGGTATGACGAGGAGACGTGGGAGTGAAGAAGAATGAAACTGGAAAGGTGATAGAACTGGAAATTGCGTGAAGCATGTTTTGGGAGGAGGTTGACGAAGTGAAACGGAAACAGGAGAATGTGTGAGTGCGATGCCTTGATATGGAAACTAGAAGGAAGAGGGTGAAGAACTAGTGAAATGAAACTTGTAGTGGAGTGAGAAGGGTGGGCATGCAGGAGACGTCAGTGGAGGTGGATTGAAACTGAAACTGGCGTGAGGTCGTTTAGAGTTTTATTCAATATGGCGAGGATCTTTTTTTTTCTGAGGTTTTATGTATTCTTTTTTTCTACGACTTATTTTTTTTCCTTTATTTTTTCTTTGCCATTTTTTCCGCGTCGTCGGGCAGAAGTTGTTTCAGAAGTCAGCCCAGACACATAACTCAGCCCGAAGAGACGCGGAATAGAGGGCGTTGCTTGCAGGGCCCTCGACACACACACACACACACACACACACACACACACACACACACACACACACACACACACACACACACACACATACACATACATCACTTCTCTCTAACTTAACTTTATCCAGTCTTTCCAGTTCGTTCCGTTTGCACAGTTACTGACCTCCCTACCTATCTACCAACCTAACCTAACCTAACCTAACTATCTATCTACCCTACCTAACCTAACCTACCCTCCAACCTAACCTAATCTATCTACCTACCAACCTAACCTAACCTAACCAAACCTAACTATCTACCTACCAACCTAACTAACCTAACATTACCTAACGATCTACTTAACCTAACCTAACTTACCTACCTACCTAACCTAACCTAACTTAACCTAACTATCTTCCTACCTAACCTAACCTTCACTACCTACCTACCTTCCTACCTACCCCAAACACACATCTTTTACCTTTGGCTACATTACTTCTATCTAAACTAATCCACTCGCTCCACCTCAACCTTCTCAATCACCTACGAAATCCTGTCACCTTCACCACCACCACCACCACCATCATTTCCCGGGGCCGTTCTGGTACACCTTTTCTTCACGTTCTTTATCTGGTGCCTGCGTTTCACGACTTCCCGGTGTTTTCTTGCGTCCCGCCACTCCTCAAAGTCAGTCGCGAAGTGCCAAGTGCAGCGGAGAGAAAAGAAGAAAGAGCGGCATTTAGCTTTTTTTTTTCCATCTCGGTTTTTTTTCTCTTATTTTTGTGTGTCTAGATTTTTAAGTTATGAATGCTTCCCCTTCCTCGACCCAACATTAAGGAACGAGTGGCAGGAAAATGACGGGAAAATACCTAAGTAAGATAAATAACAAAAATGAAATAGTATCAGAAAGTAACAGGCACTTCGGAAACGGTTTAAACTGTCTGCAAATAAAGTGTTAATATAGGAAGATATATATACGAGTCAGACGGAAGCCCTTAAGGAAGCACAAAGATAAATTATAAAAGAAGAAATAGTGTGAAGGAAAACATTATCTAAAAGTGACCTCTCTTCCGGCCACTCTTTCTGTTTGCTTATTCTTTTGTTTGTTTATGAAGGAGGGATTAGCGGGCTTGTTTCCTCTTTGTTTATACCCTTGAGCTGTCTCTGTTACTGTAAAAAAAAAAAAAGAAAGAAGGAAAGATTTGGATGAGTACCTGATGATGACCACACTCACACACAGGCCAGGTAAAGCAGGTGTGTCGCTCCCCAGGTGTGTTGCTCCCCAGGTGTGCCGTTCGCCAGGTGTGTTGCCGCGCCTTCGTCACCTGCGTAGCAACCCCGCCGCTCACACCTTTTTTTTTTTTTTTTTTCCTTTTTTCGTCGTGCCGCTCAGACGCCTCCTCCACTTTTCCCTTCCTCCCTTCACCGGCGCGATATTTAATTAACGTAAAGTGTCATAATAACATCGCGTATTTTTAAGTCCACAGCCGACTTTTGTGACGCTATCCTCGTGCTGACATTTAATTTGCGTCAATAATTTTAAAACAACATTATTTTAGTCTATATTTATTTGACTCTCGAAGCGGCGGCGCGGAGGCAGCAGCAACGGCAAGACTTTTAAGAGTTGCGCAAGTGGCAGAGGCGGCAAGTTCATTTTTATTGCTTGATGCCCCGACGAACTAGACCGCCGCTTTTAATCCTTATATTTTTAGCCGTCGCAGTTCAATCGCATTATTAAGCGCGCCGGGAATCGAGGGAGCGGCAAGAATGAAAGCGAAAAGCAGCGTTCTTTTTTCTCGTTTAGTTTTCGTTCCTCACTCACACACTTGCATCCTGTTCATTTTTCGTTCGTTTTGAAGTGTGAAGCGGAACTTGACGAGGCGAGAGTCGGTTTTTCGGGCAAGTAAATAAACAAGCAAGCAAGAAAGCAAGCAGGTGTCTTTCCGTCTTTCAACCTGATGCGAAAATAAAGAGACAAACATAAATAATGAAAGACGGAACTAAGAGGACCCACACACACTCACACACACATACATACACACATAAGGTTATCGTCAAGTCAAGAAACACACTACAAGGAGGCAGGGAAGCAGGATTATGTATGTTGCTCTCCCCGACTTCGCTCGACACTGGCGGTTCGCGAATATCCAAAGCCTCGCCGCGAAACTTGAGAAATCTGCCGGGAATTGAAAGACGACGCCCCGCTGAGGAATACTGACGCCCGTGATAAGACAGCTGGAGGCGAGGCGAGGGCGGGATTTGCCTTAAAGAAGATGTCTGGCGGTGGAGGAGAAGGTGGTGCATGTGGTTGAGTGTGTGGAAGGATGAGGATGGAAGGGATGGAAAGGGACGAGGGATAGGGAGGAGAGGCAAACGTGGGCATCATTCCTAACCCAGCATCTGTTTACTCACTTGAAAACGTCCTTCCTCTTATGCTTCCTCACCTCACCTCTCCCTCCTCTCCTCTCCCTCGCCGCCCGCTGCCTCCTGACGCCCACCCGTAATGGACACCGCAGGACAAGGGCGTGTCTAGTATTTATTCCATCCGTCACGAGCCCTCATCCAGCCCTTTGAGTCCCGAGCGGGTTGCATCCCCGGCCCCTCTTTTCCACTCGTAGCCCGGCGAGATTAGATTCACTCTTTGTGTCGGGAAACTCTTGAAAGCGTGGCGTAGCGTTTCTCCTTTTGTCTGTCTGTCTGTCTGTCTATCTGTTTTCCCTCCATCCAATCGCTCTCCTCTTTTTGCCCGTCCATACACCATACGAGTCTTAGGCGAAATGTATCTCCCTCTGTTTCTCTTTTACATATACAGTCCAGTGTGGGGAAGACTCTGTAAGCATGACTTTTTTTATTTTTACTGTAAAGGAAGAAGCAGATGGGCAAAAAGAACCTAAATAAAAAGTTTGTCTAATTTTTTTTACAATTAAGGAAACAGTTCAAGGGCAAAAAAAAGGAAACAATAATGAAAAAACAAACAAAGGAGGGGTCAGTTTCAGCTTCAGTTTCAGGTATAGAGAAAAATACTTACCTTGATACCTAAAAACCCGGAGCACCAACCCAAAGACCCTAAAAAAAAAAAGAGAAAGAAAGAAAAAGAAACTAGCGACCAATCTCACTCTCGTCTCGTCTCGTCTCGTCTGTCCTCGCAGAGTCAACAAATCACCCCCACCCACCCCCGCAGAGTATACCACCTACCCCCATATTCCCCAGAGTCAGACTTCCTCCTGTTCCCACCCCCGAATGATCCACCTTCCCCCTCTCCACCCGAGTTATCCACCTCCCTCCTTCACCTGCACCGAGTCAACCACCTCCCCCTTCACCCGAGTCAACCCCCCCCCCCGCTTGACCCTACACTACACGGAGTCAGGTGAACGCACTCCTGTTTGCTCCTGTTTGCCGAGGCCGCGCACAGTTTGCCCGACACTGCAATAATATTACTCGAGGGAAAAAATCACATTGAAAGTTTAAGTGGGCGGCGCGGGGCGGGAGGGACGCGCTGCCTCGCTTTATAATATTAAATCACGGCGCCGAGCCCTTGTGTATACACGGCGAGTGGCTGTGAGGGCCGTCCGCGCGCGCGTGTGTGTGTGTGTGTGTGTGTGTGTGTGTGTGTGTGTGTGTGTGTGTGCTATGGCCCGGTGGAATGGACGCCCTTTGTGGACCGCCCTGGCCTTATACCCCCCTTACCCCTCTCTATCCCCCTCCCCCTTCTCTCCTTACCCACACTCCTCCTGGTTCTCTTACTCTTCCAAAAGCTAACCCACCCTCACCCCCTCTTCTTTCCCTTCCTAAAGCTTAATCACCCTTCCTTGGCCTTACCCACTGTCCCTTGGCTTTCTTACCCTTCCAGAATCTTACGCACCCTTCCCCATGGCCTTTTTACCCTTCTCTAAACCTCCCCCTACCTTCCCCAGGCCTTGTTACCCTTCCCTGGCCCTACCCCTCTTTCCTTGACCTTACCCACCTCAGATGCAACCCATTCCCATCGCTTCACCTTTCCTTACCCATTCTCCCTTACCCAGCTCTTTGCCTATATGCCCCCTCTTCTTACCCACTCTCCCTTAGACCTTACCCAAGCCTTCCTAACCCCCAACTCACATGTCCTACTCACTTCCATTGCCTCACACATCCTCTCCATCCTTCCCTCTCCTCGATGGTCACCCTCCCCAATATTACTCACCCTCTCTAGGACCTTATCCACTTGGGGGGGAAGGGGGAGTGGGGAGCTGAAGGAGAGGGGCCCTGCGTCGTAACATTTAGGATGCATTAAAGGATATAACGTCAGTGTTTGTTGTCGCATCTCGAGGAATGGCGAGGGAAAGACGGACAGAAAGGACAGACAGACGGACAGACGAACAGGAGGAGGGACGGAGCGGGGAAAAAGAAGTACAAGGGAAATAAGAAACGAGGAAAAGTGAAAAAAAAGATTGGATGATGAAATGAAAGGGAAAGGAAGTGGAGGTAGAAAGAAAAGGTAAACGAGAAAGAAATGTGAAATGATGAATATAAATAAGGAGAAAGGAAGTACTTAGGGAAATATTAAAGGGAGAGAAAGTGACTGAGACGAAGAGGTGAAGGAAGAGGGAAAAAAATGAAGGTAGAAAATGAGGTGAGGAGGAAAAAAAGTGAAATGACGAATGAAGGAAAATAAGAAATGTAAGAAAATGGGAAGGTGAAGGAAAATAAGAAAGAAAAAACCGTGATGCAAATGCGTTGAAACGAAAAGAAAAGGAAATCAAAGTAGAAAAGAAAAAGTTAAACGAAAGGAAACGAAAAAAAAAGTGAAACGTGTCTGTCATCAGGTGGAGATTTTGACTCACAGGTAATCAAGAAAGTCGACCAGGTGCTTGTAGTGAGGCAGGTAACACGCCAGGTATATCCCCCTCCCCCTCCTCCCCTGTGTGTGTGTGTGTGTGTGTGTGTGTGTGTGTGTGTGTGTGTGTGTGTGTTTGCCGGCAGGGATGAGCGGTAATTGGTAAAGTTTCGCATTGTTTGAGTTTTTTTGTGGACGCTCTTGTCATTTCAACGCATATCAGAGCGGTGAAAAAGCCTTGAGGTGAAGTGAGGGACAGGTCGAGGCTGGCGGGGAAGGAGGAAGAGGAAGAAATGACAGAAAAAGAGGAAAGAGGGTTATAAAAGGAAGTGGAGGGAGGGAAAGTGGCGAGGGAGAAAAATAACCAGCTGAGAAAAAAAGGAAGAAGCGAAAGAAATGACAGAAAAAAATGGAAAGAGGGGGATAAAAGGAAATGGAGGGAGGGAAAGTGGCGAAGGAAAAAATAACCAACTGAGGAGAAGAGGAAGAAGAGGAAGAAATTAGGACAGAAAAGGGGGAAAGAGGAGGATGAATGGAAGAGGAGGAGGGAAAGTGGCGAAGGAAAAAATAACCAACTGAAGAGAAGAGGAAGAAGAGGAAGAACTTAGGACAGAAAAGGGGGAAAGAGGAGGATGAAAGGAAGAGGAGGGAGGGAAAGTGGCGAGGGAAAAAAATGACCAACTGAGGGAAAAAGGAAGAAGAAAAAATGAGAACAGGAATAAAATGAAAAGGATAAAAAGGAACGGAGAGGTCAGAAATGACAGCAGAAAAAGGGAAAATGGGAGGACAAAGGGAAGAGAAGGAAGGGCGAAAGTAAAAAAGAATAGGCCACTCTGGAAAAGATGTAAACGAAGAAGAAAAAGATGATCAGTGGAAGAAAAAAGATGATGATGGGAAAAGTGAGGATAAAAGGAAACAGAGAAATGGAAGCTAAAAATTATTTTAAAAAATGACCCAGAAAAGAAAAAGAATAACACAGAATAACAGAAACAGAGGAAGGAAAGAAAGAAAGGAAAAAAAAGAACAAAAAGAACAGAAATCACATCCCTTCAAAAAGATAAAGGGAGGAAAAGGAACCGACAGGACCTCCCTAAAAAAAAACAAGTAATTCAGAAAAATGAGGAAATGATCGAAAGGAGAGGAAAAAAAAAACAAGAAAAAAACAGGAATTATATCACCGCTAAAATGATGGATTTCCTGTAGACACGAAGGGTACAAACGCTGCATATGAGAGGAGGAAGAGGAGGAGGAGGAGAAGAAGGAGGTGGAGGAAAGAATGGGAATTAGAGAGGAATAAAGAAAGGAAATAAGAACTGAGGAAACACAGGAAGGAAGGAGAATCAGAGAGAGAGGTGGATGGCGTCTTTGGACAAGCGCCAGTGTATGTCAGGCCGATGGTACTTTTTTTTGTTATTTTTTTTACCCCTGAAGGCGCCCTCGATGTTCCACCATTTTGCGAAGAAAGATGCGCTTGACACGCTCCAGACCCCCGTTCGAGCCCCGTCAGGAACATGTTGCCGGCGGAGATTTATCGGCGTGGACTATGAGACGAGGCTGAAGGGTGCTTAGGAGTCCTTCTGCTACGCCTCCTTCAGTATACTCCTCCTCCTCCTCCTCCTCTTTTTACCTTTCTCTTCATCCTCTTTCTTCCTCTTCCTACCGTTCTTTTCCTTCTCCACTTCTTCTTACTATAGTTCTCCTCTTCTTCCATCCTTCTCTTCCTTCTTCCTATCGTTCTCTTTCTCTTCCTCTTCCTCATCTTCCTATGGCTCTCCTCCTCCTCTTCCTCTCTCTCTACCTTTTTTCTCCTTCTCTTCCTACCGTTGTTCTTCTTCTCTTCCTTCTATTCCTACGGCTCTTTCCCTCCTCCTCCTCCTCCTGCAACTTCTCTTCCTGTCTACCAATTTTATTTAGGTTATAAGAACTTTTTGTTTGGTTTAGTTTAGTTATACCTTCAAAATGATTTTTTTTCATGTGCCTAATTCTCGTTTTCTTTCTTTCAGGTGAGTGCCCCCAGAGTGAGGTCATTTGGTTTACGATGTCGGGTCAGGTCAGAGGAGGGTATGTTAGTTAATTTGCTGTTTATTTGTGTTTTCTGCTTCAATTAACTTTAAGTTTCTATCTATCTTATTTATCTAGTTAACTATATGTCTATTTGTGTGTGTATGTGTATGTAATTGCGGAGGAGGAGGCGGAGGAGGAGGAGGAGGAGGAAGAAGAAGAAGAAGAAGAAGAAGAAGAAGAAGAAGAAGAAGAAGAGGAGGAGGAGGAAGAGGAGGAGGAGGGGGTAGCAGTGGTGGGGGGCGGTTGCATCATACTTATTTCAGGCAATCCTTTGGTGAATATGTAAGTCTGTCTCTCTGTCTGTTGAACCCTCTGTGTCTGTCTGTTCCTCTCACATTGGTATTCTCTTTGCAGGAATACGACTCTCTCTCTCTCTCTCCCCCCCCCCCTCTCTCTCTCTCTCTCGCTCTCGCTCTCGTTCTTTATTTTTAGGTTCATCAAAAGACCCTAAAAGCCTACCTCGCCTCTCTTTCGGGAAGGGCGAGGAATGTATCTCTTTTAGCATCAAGAAATGGATGCGTAACGACTTGAAACCCTTACCTCAAATACCCCGATCTTCCCTTCTGTTTGTTTCTTGTGGTTTACTCTCTCTCTCTCTCTCTCTCTCTCTCTCTCTCTCTCTCTCTCTCTCTCTCTCTCTCTCTCTCTCTCTCTCTCTCTCTCTCTCTCTCTCTCTCTCTCTCTCTCTCTCTCTCTCTCTCTCTCTCTCTCTCTCTCTCTCTCTCTCTCTCCCCCCTTCCTCCTCTCTACTCATCTTCCCCCTGGCACTCTCTCCTCCTCCTTCTCCTCCTCCTCCTTCTCCTCCTCCTTTTCCAGAAGCCGTGCACCGTCCTTTGTTGTTTAATGTTCTCCCTCTTCCTCCTCCTCCTCCTCCTCCTCCATTTTACATTCATTGTGCCTTATACCTGTCCACTACCTTCTGTCTGCTCCCTCCTCCTCTTCCTCCTCCTCCTCCTCTTCCTCTTCCTACTGTCTCACAAACTCCCTGATTCTCCCTGCCTCATCTTCCTCTTCTTCTTTTTCTTCTAATTTCTGTCTATTTTCTCTCCTCTTCTTCTGTCTCTCCTCTCCTTCCAACCGTCTTTTTCTCTCCTCCTTTCCTTTCCTTCCTTCCCTTGCCTGTTGTTTAGCTTCTTTATCTTTTCTCTCTCCTCCTCCTCCTGTTTCTTCTTCTTCCCTTATGTTTCCTTCTCTCCCTCTCTCCCTGTTGCCTCTTATACCCTCCCTTTTGTACCTTTTCCTCCCTCCTTTCCTCTCCCTTCCTTCTCTTTCTTCCTGACTTTATTTCTCTTCATTTTGCATCTCTCTGTCTCTCCCTGTTCTGTCTTTCCTTCTCTCTCTCTCCTTCTCTCTTTCTCATCCTCTCTCTCTTGTGCCTTGCGTGTTGTTTCTCATTTTCTCCTTCCTCTGTTTCTCTCCCCTCTTACCTCTCCTCTTCTCTCTCTCTTCCTTCCTATTTCTCATTCTCTTTACCTTTTCCATCTTCTCCCTCTTCCTCTTTGAACTATTTCTCTTTTCTGTTTCTCTTTCTCCTCCATTTATCTCCTGCCCCGCCCTTCCCTCTCCTTCTCCTTCTCTCTTTCTGTTTCTTTTCCTCTCTCTCTTCCCTCCCTTTCTCCCTCTCTCTCTCTCTCTCTTTCTCGTGACCACAAAATCGTAGTTGAAATATTTTTGAGAGAGAGAAATTCGGAGGAGAGAGAGAGAGAGAGAGAGAGAGCATCTTTAGAATACGATGCTCCAAGTACTGTGTGTCTGTGTGTGTGTGTGTGTGTGTGTGTGTGTGTGTGTGTGAGTGATGGTGGTGGAGGAAGAGGAGGAGGAAAAAGGGAAGGGATAAGAGCATGCATTAGTGGGGAGAGAGAGAGAGAGAGAGAGAGAGAGAGAGAAAAAACCAGAGTACAGGAAAATATCGTAGGTCTCCCTCCTCCCGTTTTCTTTCTCCGCCAATTTCCTCAGATACCGACCCCCGTTTTCTTTTTCCCCTCGCTTGAATGGACGTACTTTCGTGTGTACTTTGCAAAGAGAGGCGAGGAGAGGGCTGAGGAGCACCTGGTTACCCTAGTCTTCCTCCCCTTTTCGTTCCTTCTCCGCATTCCCTCCCCCTCTTACTTTCCTCCTCCTCCTCCTCTTTACCTCCTCTCTCCTTTCCCTCTGTCTGAAAAAGGGGGAAAGAGAAGTAGATAGGAAGAGCGAACGAATGGGTATAAATGGAAATAAACTGAGACAGAAGCGGATACGTAAGAGGGAGAAGGAAAGAAAAGGGAAACAGGGGAGAAAAGGGAGAAAGGGAAGCCACAGAGGGGAGGGGGGACTTGGAAGAAAAGGTGAAAAGAGGGAGTACTTAAAACTGCCAGGAAAAGGGAGAGAAAGGGAGAAGAAAGGGAGGGAGGGGGAATAGGGAAATCCAGTTGTGGTGATGGTGGTGGTGATGGTGGTGGTGATGGTGGTGGTGATGGTGGTTGTCCGTCCAAGTTTGATTAAGTAAAAGTTGCGTTCCGTTGCGTTGGCTCGGATGAGTCGATGGAGTTCATGTGTGTGGGTGTGGGTGTGGGTGTGTGCGTGTGCGTGTGCGTGTGTAAAACCTCTCTCTCTCTCTCTCGCTCTCTCTCTCTCTCTTTCTCTCTCTGTGCACGCTTCAAGAAATAAAACAAGGAAGCGTTTTATTTGACTAAGAGGAAAGTGGAATGTGCAGAAGAAGAAGAATGAGAGAAAAAAAAAGAGAATTCGAAAGGCGAGTAAAATTAAATGAAGACCCGAAAATGTGCGAGAAAGAGAGGAGGAAGAGAGAATGTATAAAGAATGAGGAAGAGACAGAAAGGAAAAGAGGAAGCGACAGAGGAAGGGAGGAAGGAAACTGGCGGGAAAGAGAGAGAGAGAGAGAGAGAGAGAGTCGACCCTTACCTGTTTACCGTACATATGCATGGATGAATACGACGAAGGGAAAGAAGGAAGAAAGAAAGAAAGAAAGAGAGAAAGGGAATTAGGAAGGAAGGAAAGAAAGAAAGAAAGGAAATAAGTAACCAAGAAACAAAGAAAGGAAGGAAGAAAGAAAGGAATTAGAGAGAGAGAGAGAGTATAAAAGAACGGAATTGACACGAAAAAGAGGCAGAGAAAAAAAAATAAGAGTGGAGAGAAAGAATGAGAGAGAGGAGGGTGAAGGGAAATGATACAGACAGACAGACAGACAGGCTAACAGACCCAAACCTGAGAGGAAGAGAAAGAGATAGAGAGAACGAAAAGTGTAAAAAAAAATAATGAACTAACAAAGAAAATAAGAGAGAGAGAGACTAATACACAACTTAATGGAGTCAAATTCTATTCATTCTGGGCCTGGCTTGGGGGGTGGGGGGCGCACCCTGGGGGGAAAACAAGACACCCCGGGGGATTATTTTGACCAGGGGGGCGAGGGGGCCACCTCCTACCCCCCCACCCACTGGAAGAAATAGTAGGAAGAAAAAAGGAGGAGGAGAAGGAAGAGAAGGAGGAAGAGAAGTTTGACCCAAGAGAATAAATGAAGGGCCGGAAAAAAAGAACAGCCAAGAAAAAAGAAGAAAGATGAAAGAAGGAAAATGAGGAAGAGGTAAAGAAGATGAAGAAAGGAAAGAGATAGAGATAAAAGAAAACAAAACTTCCTTGGCGTTGAAAGTACAGGAAGAAAGAGAGAAAGAGAAGAAGAAAGTAGTAGTAGTAGTAGTAGTAGTAATAGTAGTAGTAGTAGTAGTAGTAGTAGTAGTAGTAGTAGTAGTAGTGAAAATGAAATAAGTAAAGAAAGAAACAAGAATAATTTAAAACAGTCGAAAAAAATACCAAACAAGAGGAGCAAATAATGGAAGAAAAAGAAGAAGAAGAAGAAGAAGAAGAAGAAGAAGAAGAAGAAGAAGAAGAGGAGGAGGAGGAGGAGGAGTGAGTCCGAACTAAAGAAAAAAATAAAGAAAAAAAATAAATACAAGAGGAGGAAGAATAATGTTCCGCCTCGTCTTTCCTCCACTTCAGGGCAAGGGAGGGAAGGGAGGGAAGGGGGGGAGGGGGGGGGGCTTAACACCTCGGAGGAGACAGATGGAAATACTTGTAACAAAAAAAATACAGAAATACACTTAAGTCCACCTCCTGTTTTTCTTTTTTTATTTCCTTTGTTGCTCTCTCTCTCTCTCTCTCTCTCTCTCTCTCTCTCTCTCTCTCTCTCTCTCTCTCTCTCTCTCTCTCTCTCTCTCTCTCTCTCTCTCTCTCTCTCTCTCTCTCTCTCTCTCTTAATTTCATTTCTCTTCCTCTTTTCCATCTGTCATTTGTTCTCTTCATTTTTCTCCTCTTTGTTCTGAGCTCTTCTTCTTTCCTTCCTCCTCCTCCCTTCTTCTCCTCTTCCCTCTCTCCTCCCTCTTCCACCACCAGCATCATCTTTTTCTGTTCACCTTTTTCCCTATTTTTATCATCCAATTTTCATTCCCCATTCCCCTCTTCTCTTTCCTCGCTTCCCCTCCCTCCCCTCCGATTCTTCTTCCTCTTCCTCTTCCTCCTCTTCTTCTCTCCTGAAAACTCTCCCTCCATTTTATCTCTCCCTAATCCTCTTTCCCTTTAATATTTCCTCACCCTACTCTCTCTCTCTCTCTCTCTCTCTCTCTCTCTCTCTCTCTCTCTCTCTCTCTCTCTCTCTCTCTCTCTCTCTCTCTCTCTCTCTCTCTCTCTCTCTCTCTCTCTCTGTAAACCCTCTTCTTCTTCTTCTTTTTCTTCTTACGCTCGCTCAAGTCTAAGAGAAACGAGAAGGGACAGAATTTTCTCTTTGGCTTGTTCTAAGGTTTTCATTTTTCAAACTTTCCCCCGTCATTAATAGTGTTCGCAAAACTTCCCATTTGTGTTGCAAGTTGCGGGCGAAGTAAATTTCTCCTCCGCCGCTGCCTCTGCTCTAACTGAAGGTATAATTAATAGCTCCTGAGTATTTGGGAGAGGAGAGAAGGAAGGGAGAGTAGGTGGAAGAGAAGCTGAAGGAGGTGGTGGTTGTGGTCTCTGGAGTAGCATAAACAAAGTAAAAAGAGAAATAATTATAAAATAGATTGGTAAATGGAGGAATTGGAGGACGAAGAAAAGGAGACTCAGAAAGAAGAGATAGAGTAAAAGGAAGAAAGAAGGAATTGAAGTTGGAGAAGGTCATGGTAGAGGAGAAGGAAGATGAAAAGAGTAACAATAGAGAAATAAAGTAGACAATGGACTAAGAAGTGGAGGAAAAAGGGATAAAAAGGTAGAAAAAGAGTGGAAGGAAAGAAGGAAAAAGAGGAGGAGGAGGAGGAGGAGATAAAAAGGAAGCTGATGTTAGTGTTTGTGGTATTGATGGTTAACTTAGATAAAAAAAAGGGAAATAAATTGAAGGAGAAAAGTAAGGAGGAGGAGGAGGAGGAGGAGGAGGACTCACACACACACACACACACACACACACACACACACACACACACACACACACACACACACACACACACACACACACATTGATTGGTGTAAAATTTTATTCTCCGTTTCTCTTTTCCTTCTCTCTCCTTTTGTTTCCCTTCCGGTCTTTTGTTTCTTTATATTGTTCAGCTTCTTTTTTTTTTTTTGGCTCGAATTATAGGCTTTCAATGGACGGTCTCTCTCTCTCTCTCTCTCTCTCTCTCTCTCTCTCTCTCTCTCTCTCTCTCTCTCTCTCTCTCTCTCTCTCTCTCTCTCTCTCTCTCTCTCTCTCTCTCTCTCTCTCTCTCTCTCTCTCTCTCTCTCTCTCTCTCTCTCTCTCTAAGACATTGTTCCATTGTTATTTACTCGACAAACGATTTTTTATTTTTTTTGTCTTATTTGGAAATCTGATTCATGTTATTTTCCTGTTTTATTTTATTTATTTTTTCCTGTTGTTGTTGTTGTTGATGATGATGATGATGATGATGATGATGATGATGAAAGGGAAAAAAAGTGCTTGGAATGAGTAGTATAATATATTTTTTATTTTTTTATTTTTTTTATACAGTTTGAGTTCCGAGGTTTTTCATTATCCTTATTATCATCATTATTATTATCATCATCATTATTATTACTGTTGTTATTATGGTATTCGTCACATTAATTACCCCATTCATCACTCCAGTTGTTGTCTTCTCATTCTCGGCTGTCACATATTTCTTCTTCTCTTTCCTTCTTCATCTTCTTACCATTCTTCTGTTGCTTTTCTTCCTCCTCCTCCTCCTCCTCCTCCTCCGCCTCTTCCTCTTCCTCCTGTCTCATTATTTTTGGAGCCATTTATTTGTCACTCTCCTTAATACCTCTTCTCTCTTCTTTCTCTCCCTCTCTTTTACTTCCTCTTTATTTTCTGTCTTCTCGTCTCTTCTTTTTGCTTAATCTCATTCTTTCTCTCATTTGACTTTACGCTTTTCCTCTTTGTCTGTTTGTCTTTCTACCTTCTTTTTTTACTTCTTCGTTTTCTTTTTTTATCTTTTGTTTTCTTTCCTTAGTCTTCTTTTCTCCCTCCTCTTCCTCTTCCTCTTCTTCCTCCTCCTCCTCCTGTCTGTTATCATTCTTATCAAACCTCTTATTGACTTGTTATTGCTTGTTTTCATTATCTCTCTCTCTCTCTCTCTCTCTCTCTCTCTCTCTCTCTCTCTCTCTCTCTCTCTCTCTCTCTCTCTCTCTCTCTCTCTCTCTCTCTCTCTCTCTCTCTCTCTCTCTCTCTCTCTCTCTCTCTCTCTCTCTCTCTCTCTCTCTCTCTCCCCGCCCCAGGGAGTAATAACAAGTCACATTCTGTCTCATAAGAACGCCAGCCCCCCCCCCCTCCCCCCCTCTCTCTATCCCTCCCTCTCTCGCTCTCACTCTTTCCCGCCCTCTCACTTTTACCTCCTCCTCCTCCTCCTCCTCCATTCTTTAACCCTCTCCCTCATTTTGTCACTTCTCCAGCCTCATCTCTCTCTCTCTCTCTCTCTCTCTCTCTCTCTCTCTCTCTCTCTCTCTCTCTCTCTCTCTCTCTCTCTCTCTCTCTCTCTCTCTCTCTCTCTCTCTCTCTCTCTCTCTCGCTCTCTCTCTCTCTCTCTCTCTCTCTCTCTCTCTCTCTCTCTCTCTCTCTCTCTCTCTCTCTCTCTCTCTCTCTCTCTCTCTCTCTCTCTCTCTCACTTCGCCATTTCCTGTTTCTGCTAGCTGGCTCACATATCCCTCCTCCTCCGCGGCCTCCTCCTCCTCCTCCTCCTCCTCCTCTTCCTTCTTCACTCACAGTACACTTCCTACTCACCCATTCAGGAACTCCGCTCTCTCCCTGCCTCTTCTCTCTCTCTCGCTCTCTCTCTCTCTCTCTCTCTCTCTCTCTCTCTCTCTCTCTCTCTCTCTCTCTCTCTCTCTCTCTCTCTCTCTCTCTCTCTCTCTCTCTCTCTCATTCTCTCTCTCTCTCCTTCTCTCTCTCTCTCCTTCTCTCTCTCTCTCTCTCTCTCTCTCTCTCTCTCTCTCTCTCTCTCTCTCTCTCTCTCTCTCTCTCTCTCTCTCTCTATCTCTCTCTCTCTCTCTCTCTCCCCCTAATACCTTTCCCCTCGGGCATCACTTCTTCCACTCACCCTTCCTCCCTCTTTTTCCCCTCTTTCCCCTTATCCCCTCCCGCCGCCCCCCCCCCCCCCCTCTGTGTCCTCCTCTCCCCTCCAAGAGCTCTTTCTCTCCCTTCTTTCCTCCTCTCTTTGCCCTCCCTCCCTCCCTACTCCTGGCCTCTCCCTTCCTCCTCTCCCTTCTTTACTCCTCTTAGCTCTCCCTCCCTCCCTTCCTTCTCTCCCCCTCTCCCTTCCTCCTCTCCCACTCTCCCTTCCTCCCCTCTTCATCTCCCTCCCTTTACTCTGACCCAACTCTCCCTTTGCAAATGGTTATGGTTTTCTACTTCCATTGAATTGAAGTGTAGATGAAGTGTATGATGTTAGTGAAGTGTTGGTAAAGTGTTAAGTGAAGTGTCCTGATATATAAGTGAAGTGCGTACTGAAGTGTAAGGTTGTAAGTGAAGTGTAAGGTGTGTACTGAAGTGTAGGATGTAAATGAAGTGAAAATGGTTCTCTCTCTCTCTCTCTCTCTCTCTCTCTCTCTCTCTCTCTCTCTCTCTCTCTCTCTCTCTCTCTCTCTCTCTCTCTCTCTCTCTCTCTCTCTCTCTCTCTCTCTCTCTCTCTCTCTCTCTCTCTCTCTCTCTCTCTCTCTCTCCCCCCCCTTTTCGTTTCTCAGCGGTTCATTTCGTCCTGTGTTTCATTCTCTGTCTGTCTGTGTCTGTCCCTTTCCTGTCTCCCGCTTCCCTCCTTTACTCTCTCCCCCCCTATATGTCTCTGTCTGTCTGTCCCTCTCCTCCCGTCCCTTTCCCCTCCTTTACTTCTACTCTCCCTCCCTCTTTTCATCTCGCTCTCTCACTTTCCTTTTCTATATATCTCCCACGCTTCACTTTCCTTTTCATTCCCTCTCACTTGTCTCATGCATTACTCCGTTCTGCTTCATTACTCCTCATTACCAGCACGTTTCACCTCCTGTTTCATCTCTCTCATTTACATTCCAGTTTCTTTTTCTCTCTCTCATTCTCTCTCTCTCTCTCTCTCTCTCTCTCTCTCTCTCTCTCTCTCTCTCTCTCTCTCTCTCTCTCTCTCTCTCTCTCTCTCTCTCTCTCTCTCTCTCTCTCTCTCTCTCTCTCTCTCTCTCTCTCTCTCTCTTCAGTCTCATTTTCCTTCATTTCAACTTGGCTCATTTTGCTCATGTATTCCCAAGTTAATTTCAGCTCTCGACTCTGTTTCCCACAATGCGTCCCGTGACCTTTTAGATTACAGCAGTATTAATAAGTTGGGTATTTGGGATCAAAGTCAGAAATCCTCTTTACGTGGAAACTGACACAAAAATGATATAATAGTAACTTTGTTGGGTGATAGAAGTGTTATGTGTTTTGGTATTGTTTTATTTACGTTCTGAAGGCTTTGGCTGATACTGGGTTTTTTTCTGTTTGCATATGTAGGCTATCAATTTATATTCCTTAACGCTACAGACGCTTTGATAGTCATTGCAATACGAGAATTAAATTTATAACTTTGAACATTTCCCACTTAGATAACTGTCCACCAATGGGATTCAACCCTTTTCAGCATCCACCAATAGGACTCAACCCTCACCCATCATCCACCAATAGGATTCAACCCTTCCCAGCATCCACCAATATAATTCAATCTTTCCCATCATCCACCAATAGGATTCAACCCTTCCCAGCATCCATCAATATGATTCAATCTTTTCCAGCGTTCAGTACAGTGTTTCTCTCTCTCTCTCTCTCTCTCTCTCTCTCTCTCTCTCTCTCTCTCTCCGTTTTTTTTTTTTTTGCTGTTTTTTTCCCCTTTTCCTTTTTTCTTTCTTCTCTTGCTCCTTTTTTGTTTTTTTCTCCCTTTATTTTCCTTATTTTTTCTTTTGTTTCACACACACACACACACACACACACACACACACACACACACACACACACACACACACACACCATACAAAGACCGACTAACACATGAACTAATAATAACTGATGATGACAATGACGCTATTTAAGACGCCTTCCGTACCCCCCCCACACCCCTGCGACGCCATCTTTACCCTGGGGCACTCACACAGGGGACAGGGGCCAGGGGGGGATGAACTGGCGGGAGGGTACACGGGGCTAATGCATTACTGGAAGCCTCAGACGGAGCAGAAGACAAACAAAGAACCTGTGTGGGCGAGGCGAGTCAGGTGGAGTGTGAGAGAGGGAGGGAGAGAGGAAGGAAGAGAAGGAGGCTGGAGGGAAGGAGGGAGGGAGGAGTGTAGAGTAGGAGGCTGGAGGGAGGTAGAGAGGCAGAGAGGGGGGGTAAGAGAATAGATGGAGGCTGGCTGGAGGTGGATAAGGACAGTGTGGAGGCAGGTGGATAGGGGTGAGAGGAGGCAAGATGGATAGTAGGAGATGAAGCAGGTGGAGGTAGATTGAAGGAGTGGATAAAGAGTGTGGAGGCAAGGTGGATAATGGGAGGATAGGCAGGCCCAGTAAAGGCAAGGGTGGTTGTAGGTAAGTGGATGGAGAGGTAGAAAGGAAGGCAGACAGGGGATAGGAAGGGAAGGAAGGGTGGAAGCAAGCAGGCAGGCAAAAAGACAGACAGACAGGCAAGCAGGCAGTGAGGCAGGCCAGTAGCAACCCCCCACAAGCGCAGCCTCGTCCCGTTGCCGCCCGCTGCCCAGGCCACGCTAGGGCGGCTCAGTGACCTTGCCAGCGTGTGTTCGGAGCGTGACGCGGCGGCCTGAGCGGGGCTTGCCGGCGGCGCCTCGGGAATCGCTGGCCGCTGACCGTTCCAGGCGCGGCGGCAGCACTCGGCGATGGGGAAATGCGCGAATTCCATGGAGATATTCCGCAGTGGCCTGGAAGACTGGCCTGGCGGGAGCGTTCGGGGCAATACAAATACACTCCCCGGCGCCTGCACCTCCCGGAAACGCTATTATCAACTTCAGCACGCCTGGAAATATTATATAAAAGGTTTCCAGATATTGTGCGGGAATAGTATTTGAGAGCAGAGGTGCTTTTACCCTTCTGCGCTTGTTAAGAAGAGGCCAGACCATACCTCCCCCCCTCCCCCCCCTTGCTCTCTTCTCCCCCCATCCCTCCCAGGAGAGAAAATTTTTGCCGTTGCCCAGAAAACCTTCCCAGTGGAGTGTATCCGCGTGTGTGTGTGTGTGTGTGTGTGTGTGTGTGTGTGTGCGTGTGTGTGGTAAGCCTCTCAGGAGCTCAAAGGTTACCAAATGCCTTCTATTAAATGGCCAGGGTCTGAACGAGGAACAGTTTACTCTCTCTCTCTCTCTCTCTCTCTCTCTCTCTCTCTCTCTCTCTCTCTCTCTCTCTCTCTCTCTCTCTCTCTCTCTCTCTCTCTCTCTCTCTCTCTCTCTCTCTCTCTCTCTCTCTCTCGTTTTATTTTATTTTTTGCTGTTCTTTTCTTATTCCTCCTTTTCTTCCTTTCTTCTTCCATTCATTTTGTTTTTTCAGTGATTTTTCTTTTTTTCATCACACACACACACACACACACAAACACACACACACACACACACACACACACACACACACACACACACACACACACACACACAGGTAATGATCACTGAGGTGCTTCATTCTCCTCCAATCCTCTCGCGAGCCACAATAATGAGCCGCGAGATCTTTCATATATCGAATGAGAGCCTCGAGTGGGATGGATGGACCTGGAGTGGAGGCGAGGAGTGAAGGAGGAGCGCGGCAAAGGCGGGCGAGATGGAGGCGTGCCACTGTAGTACGAGTATTTGATATGGACGGTGTTCTGAGACGCTATCTTCTCTTGCATCAATCGTTTCTAAAAGCCAAAAAAGAGGTTAAAAGCATCCATATTGAGTGTTTCTTTACGTCCATGGCGCAGATGCTTTGTCACATTACCACCAAGGTCATAAAACAACCCCTGGAAATGCCCACAATTCCTACAGACGCCTCCTTATCTTGCATCACTCATTTCTAAAAGCCATAAAGAGGCTAAACGCATCCTTACTGGGTGTTTCTTTACGTCCATGGTGCAGATGTTGTGTCACACTACCACCAGGGTCATAAAACTACCCCTGGAAATGCCCACAAATTTCCTTATTATTTCCAAAGGCCACAAGGGAGGTCAAACGCATTCATATTGAGTGTTTCTTTATGTTCGTGATGCAGAATCTTTGTCACACAACCACCTGGGTCATAAAATTACCCTGGAAATGCCCACGACAAATCCTACAAAAGCCTTCTTGACTGTACCTGCTTGGACGACGGAAGGTGCAAGAATGTGACCCTGTGCCTCTCAGTAACCCTAATGTAAGGCCCTCTAGGCACTTTGAAGGCAGGCTGTGGCACCATACCCGTCTACGTTGCCATATACCTGTGTTACCTGGCGGCCCGCACACCTGACTTGGCTTTCCAGGTGACCGCGTGAACACCTGAGTGGAAGAGCAGACAGGTGATGTGAAAATGAAAGTGTTGTTGTGGTGGTGGTGGTGGAGGTGGTGAGGGTGGGGGTGAGAAAGGTATTGTGGGTAAGGGGGGGAGTAGTCTCTCTCTCTCTCTCTCTCTCTCTCTCTCTCTCTCTCTCTCTCTCTCTCTCTCTCTCTCTCTCTCTCTCTCTCTCTCTCTCTCTCTCTCTCTCTCTCTCTCTCTCTCTCTCTCTCTCTCTCTCGTGGGGGTGTGGGGTAGATAAAAAGAAAAATTGGCAAGAGAGAGAGAGTCAAGGGGAGGAGGGAGGGAGAGGGGGAGGGGAGCGTCGGGGAGAAGGGGGAGGGGGGAGAAGGCCAAGGGGGAAATTACACCCACTCCATCACCCCCTGAGTGTCTTTGGGGAGTAGGAGGACTATTGTTTCCTCCTCCTCCTCCTCCTCCTCCTCCATGTTACTTTGCACTTTTCTTTCCTTCCAAATTTCGAGTTATTTTCTTATATAATATTTTTTGTGTCAAGATATTTTTGTATTATTATTATCATTATTATTATTATTATTATTATTATTATTATTATTATTATTATTATTACTATTATTGTTAGTAGTAGTAGTAGTAGTATTGTATTTGTAGTAGTAGTAGTAGGAGGAGGAGGAGGAGGAGATGAAGAAAACGAAGAAGATAAGATGAAGAAGAAGAAGAAAAAGGAGAGAGAAAAGAAGGAGATAAAGAAGCAGAAAAAGAAAAAAGAGCAAAAATCAGAAGAATAAGTAGTAGTAGTAGTAGTAGTGGTAGTAGTAGTAGTAATGATTGCAATAACATCAGTAACAACAACAATCAAAATAACAATAATAACAACAATAGGAACTTTTTTATAATCCCTCCATTCTTTCCCTCTGATATATATTTTTCACTCCCGTAAGAGAGCGAAAGACATCATGATTAATTGTTGTTTCTCGAGAAGACAGGTGAAGGTGCGAGAAATACCCAGGTGACACGAGACTTCATTAATTTCCTTCTCTTCTTCCCCAGGTACGTGAGGTGGTGGAGAGGCGGCCCGCAGGTACAGGTGAGAGAGAGAAAAAAAAGGGAAAGGAGAGGAAAAAAGGGCAAGACAACAGAGAAATAAGGAAAAGATGAAAATAATAGAGGGAAGGAAAAGAGGGAAGGTAGGAATGACGAGAAGGAAACTAGAAGGGAGGAAAGGAAGGAGGGGAAGATAAAAGAGGAAGGTGTTAGAAAAGAGAAAGGGAGGAAGAGATGGAAGGTAAGAAATTCGGAGAGAAGGGAAAAGAGTGAAGAAGTGAGAAAAGAGGGATGGTAAGAAGGAAAACAAGGAAAGAAGGAGCTAGGGAAAACCAGCCTGCATCATGTGTTTTCCTATCCGTGTGTGTCTGTGTGCGTGTGTCTGTGTGTGTGTGTGTGTGTGTGTGTGTGTGTGTGTGTGTGTGTGTGTGAATCTTTCCATCATATCAGTCTGCCACATGTATTTTCCTATCCGTGTGTGTCTGTGTGCGTGTGTCTGTGTGTGTGTGTCTGTGTGTGTACATCAGACTGCCTTCTCTCAAGACCAATTTCACACGCCGCCGGGGACAGACTCTCCTAATGCCCGACTTTGAATATTCATGAGCTGTTTTTTAATCGACTTCTTCTCCCTCTCTCTCTCTCTCTCTCTCTCTGTCTCTCTCTCTCTCTCTCTCTCTCTCTCTCTCTCTCTCTCTCTCTCTCTCTCTCTCTCTCTCTCTCTCTCTCTCTCTCTCTCTCTCTCTCTCTCTCTCTCTCTCTCTCTCTCTCTCTCTCTCTCTCTCTCTCTCTCTCTCTCTCTCTCTCTCGTTCGTTTTTTTTTTTTATCTTATGAATTAAATTTGTGTTTCAGTGGAATACAAACTGGCAGAGGGAAATACACACACACACACACACACACACACACACACACACACACACACACACACACACACACACACACACACACACACACGTCAACGCGAAATAGTCGGACAATAAGAAAAAAGTATTACATCTACACTCTGAATACTGGACCGACTGACCGACCGACAGAGAGAGAGGCAGACAGACAGACAGATAGACAGAGAGACAGACAGACAAAAAGACCAGAGTGATAGACAGACCTGCACCAAAATACACACACACACACACACACACACACACACACACACACACACACACACACACACACACACACACACACACACACACACACACCGGTATTTTCTCTGATGGCCGTTGCGTTTTCAGAAAGCCGACTTGACAAGCGACTGATGACTTGTTTGACAGACAAACAACCAGGCGAACAAATTTACATAGATGATGAGAACTTGGCTCCAACTCTCGTCTCGCAGAAGCTTTGTTTGTCCGTTTGTGTGTGTGTGTGTGTGTGTGTGTGTGTGTGTGTGTGTGTGTGTGTGTGTGTGTGTGTGTGTGTGTGTGTGTGTGTGTGTGTGTGTGTGTGCAGCCATTAAAACTCTTTCACGTGTATAATTCCCCAAAAAACTTATCTTGACATGCATGCAACACTTTAAACACACACACACACACACACACACACACACACACACACACACACACACACACACACACACACACACACACACACACACACACACACACACACACACACACACACACACACACACACACACACACACACACCTAACTTCCTCTCCTCCCATTTTCTCTACTTCCCTTACACCATAATTTAAAGGTATCTCAGTTATTCTGTCATGTAGTAACCTTTTTTGTTTATTTTTCTATTGATACGTTCATTAAACCTTTATTACTAATCCTCTATATTCAGTTTTCTATTTGCTGTTTTGTTCTCATTTGTATTCCTTCTCTTCTTTATTTATTTATTTTATTGTTTATTTTATTTTTGTAGCTTTGGGATTTTTTCTCTTTTTATTTTTATTTTTCACCTCCGTTGTTGTTTTCCTTTTGTGCCTCGAGCTTTATTTACTCATCCTATAATAGTTTCCCTTTTTCATCTCCCGTCCTTACCGCTAGACACACACACACACATACACATCAAGGTCTTTCACTCTCCTTTCTCTCCTCATTCCTTTCTTCCCCCGCTCCTTTCATCCTCACTCCCTCCTGTGTCTTCCCTCCCTCCGTGCCTCTGATATACTCTTTTTTCCGATACTTCTCCCTTTTTCTATCGCTGTTCACTCAGAAAGGGGGGACTCTCACAATAACGAAGCCTTGGTAATGTTCGACGCCGCTCAGATCGGCCTCATATTTTTAACATTGCAGCGCCCAAGTACACACGCATATTTGACAAGGCTTTCGTTGGTGTTTGGGGCATTTCCAGGGCTAGTTTTATGACCCTGGTGGTAGTGTAACCCTTCTTCTGTAACGTGAGCGTGACAAAACACTCCTGAGAACCCGACTGATCTATATTTTGGCCTCTGTAAGTAGTTGATGTGATTTGGAGGCGTGTGAGAATATAAACCATAACCTTATTTCTTGAACCGAACTCACGCGCTCCCTCACACACACGCAGACCGCTGGCGTGTTTTGACGAGGTGTATTGAGGAAGAGAGAGGGAGGGAGGGAGGGGGGGAGGAGGAGCCTAGCGCACTCTTTCATCTCCTCGCCGCAAGAACCATCGCTAAATTACGGTTTCTTCTTCCCTCTCCTAATAATGGTAATTGAGCCTCGCCGGTGCTTCGTCCCTTTGTACTCTACCATGGGGGGGGGGCGCCTCTCTCTAGCTCTCGCTCTCGCTCTTCTTCCTCATCCTCTTTTCCTCTTCCTCCACCTCCTTCTGTACTATCCACCCTCTTCCTCCTCCTCTTAGATTTCCTTTCCCTCTTCCTCCTCCTTTCTGAAATAACCCAAGTCTGCTTCCTCCTCCTACTTCTTTTCCTTCTTCTTCCTTCCTCTTTTCCTACTCTTAGATCTCCTTTTCCTCTTCTTCCTCCTCCTTTCTGGAATATCCCAAGTCTACTTCCTCTTCCTACTTCTTTTCCTTCTTCTTCCTTTATCCTCCTCCTCCTCCTCCTCCTCCTCCTCCTCCTCCTCTTAGAATATCTGTCATCGGTAAAACGGACTCACACCTCTCTCAATTATCCGTCAATCTTTACTCACAGAGACAATAGACGTCCCCCTCTTCCCCCCGAACCGCCATTCCCCACCAGCCTCTTTTAATAACAGGTAGGCGCTTGCATTGGGCTGAGGAAGGAAGGGAAGGGAGGGAGGGGAAGGGAAGGGTTGTATTGACTTGAGGAGCTGGTGGTGGTGGTGGTGGTGGTGGTGGTGGTGGTGGAGGTGGTGGTGGTGATGGTGGTGGCTTCAATTCATCTCACGAGGTATAGATGTCCGCGTCAAGACCTGGTTCCCGCGCAGCACACTAGGGGCCGTATTTTAAGACCCCATCCCTTCTCACATCAACTATTTCTAAAGGTCAAAGAGGGGATCAATCGGGTTTTCATGAGTGTTTTTTAAGGTTCATGGCATAGAAGAAGGGTCAAACTACCACCAGGGTCATAAAACTACCCCTGGAAAGGCCAACAGCTCCTACGAAAGCCATGTCAAATATGTGAACTTGGGTGACGAAATGTTTTAAAATACGACCTCAGATGTCACTCCCTGCCCTTGCTTACTTCGTACCCTTGTGCCCTTGTTGATGCTAATGATCTGGTGTGTAGATGGAACCACTACTACTACCACTTCTATAATTACTACTACATTATCCTGCACAATCACTATTCTTGCAACAATCTTCCTTACTACAATCTTTATTACTGCAACTCACCATATCTCACTACACCATCACCACCACCACAGCCATCACTACTATTATCATCACTACAGCTCCTCCCCACCACCACCACCACTATCACCACCACTACCAAAACACGGGAAACATGCGATATTATTGAGCTTGATATTCTTGCGGATACATTTGAACGTAAACAGTTTTTCATATGTGGAGGCGAAAAAGAGAAAAGGAGAAAGAGTGCGAGGGAGAGGAGAGAGGGGGTTATTGTGGGCCTTCCTGCTGGGGTGGGGGAGGTGAAGGGGGGTTGAGGGAAAAGGGGGATGGGGGCACAAACCTCACCTCGGAAGCGTGAGGCACCAGGCAATATATTTAAGAGGTTTTCCTGAGTGTTTGTTCCTGGCCCTGTGATCCCCAAGGCCCACCAGACTGTCGCCAATGGTTCAAACTCGATACTACCTCAGCCCCAACCACAGCTGCTTCCCCTCCGCTCTCTCCCCCTCTTCCCCCTCTCGCTCCTTCTTTCCCTCCTTCCTCCTCCTCCTCCTCCTCTCCGACGCGCCGACACCTCCCAATACCGCTCTTCTTTCTTTCCTCTTCTTCTTCTTCCTCGTTTTCATATTCTGTTTGTGTGCTTGCCTCCTCCTCTACGTCTTTCTCCTCTTCTTTATTCTTCTTTCTCCTCCTCCTCCTCCTCCTCCTCCTCCTCCTCTTTCTACTCCATATATTTCCATTTTCACCTCATTCTCCACCTCCTCCTCCTCCTTTTCCTTCTACCGTCTTTTCCTCCGGTCGTTTTCCTTCCTCCTCCTCCTCTTCCTTCGTCTTCCATCCCTTCTCTCACGTTCTCTTTTTCCCTCCCATTCCACTCCCCTTCCTTCTCTCTTTTTCCTTCCCCTTCCCTCCCTCCCTCCCTCCTTCATCATCCAACTTCTCCTCCCATTTTTTTTCTCTCAGTTCAATTTTTTTCTTCACATCCTCTATCTTCATTTCCTCCTTGCCTTTCTTTTCACCTCCTTCTTCTCTTCTCCCTTCTCTCTCTCTCTGTCTCTCCTCCTCTTTCTTTTCTCCTTCTCTCCTTCCTCCGTCGCATCCTTCTTCATATACTTTGGGTCCTTTTACTCCTTCGGGTCCTCCTCTTCCTCCTCCTCCTCCTCCTTTTTCTTCCTCTTAGCTCTTCCTTCCTCTCACCATCTTCCTCCTTCACCTTTTTCTCCGCTTCCTTCTTTCGCTCAGTCTTCTTTACCTCCTCTTCCTCCTCCTCCTCCGATTTTGCTTCTTTTTCTCTTTTCTTCTCTTCCTCCTCCTCTTCCTCTTCCTCCTCTTTCGTCTCCTCTTCGCTCTCAAGTTTTATATTTCTCTTCATTCTTTTCTTTCTCTGCCTAAGTTACTTATTTTCATACTAAATTTTCTCTCTCTCTCTCTCTCTCTCTCTCTCTCTCTCTCTCTCTCTCTCTCTCTCTCTCTCTCTCTCTCTCTCTCTCTCTCTCTCTCTCTCTCTCTCTCTCTCTCTCTCTCTCTCTCTCTCTCTCTCTCTCTCTCTCTCTCTCTCAACGTTTTATTTTATAGACACTTATGCCTTAACTCCTCCTCCTCCTCCTCCTCCTCCTCCTCCTCTTTTTCTTACTCTGGTCTTCCTTTTTCCTCCTCTCGCCACTTGCAGTAATTGAGTTTCCTCCTTTATTCCTTTTATTTCTTGGGCATTTATTCTTCCTTAACTCTTTCCTAACTCCCTCCACGCCGCTACCTTCCTTATCGTTGTCAACACACACACAGACACACACACACACACACACACACACACACACACACACACACACACACACACACACATACACACCTCAGCTCCTCCTCCTCCTCTCCCTTTTCATTTATTTGCATTGCACCACACGGCCACTATACCTCACCACCACCACCTCCACCACCTCCACCACAACTCCCTCCATTATTACTCCTACAGCGCCTCACCACCACCAAACAGGGACACACACACACACACACACACACACACACACACACACACACACGCATAAAGTACCACCCGATAGAGAAAGAGAGGGTATAGCAGAACCTCAAAACAGCGTCCCATTTTCTTTGCGTCCTCTGCTCCCATTTTCTTTGACGGTGCGGGTGAGAACAGGGGGGACTGCGCCGTGATGGATGACCCCGGGAAGCAAACCTCACCTCGGCCGTATAATTCGTGGCCTCGTTGACTTTAATGCTTCTGCCATAAGCGCAATGTTGGGGGCGTCTTGCTCCATTATGGATGAGTCTGTGTTCCTTGATCTAGGCCTTGAGTGCGACCCCCCGACCGACCGACCGACCGATCTCCCTCTGGTGATGAAAGGTTGGGGGATGGGAGGGGGTTGTGTGTGTGTGTTTGTGTGAAGGGGTAGTAGAGGAGAGGTGAGAGGAGGAAGGTGATATAATAAGGAGGTAGAGGAGGAAAAGGAGATAAAAAAATAAAAGAGGAATTAGAAAAGGATGAGAAATGATGGAACGAATACAAGGAGAAAGAGAAGGAGAGGAACAAAAACTAGAAAACGAAACAAAATATAAAAGGACATATTAAACCAAAATGACGCAAAACACACATCAATACAACTACACCAAACCAGTCATAGGCACAACACGAACACAACACGTCAACAACAACAACAGCAGCGTAGCGGGGAGGAGGGGCAGAATCGGGTAGCGTTAGGTTATGTCAGATCAGCTTAAGTTAGGTTAGGTTAGGTCAGATCAGGTGAGATGAGGTTAGGTTAGGCCAGGTCAGGTTATGTTAGGTTAGGTCAGGTTAGGCCAGGTCAGGTTAGGTTAGGTTAGGCCAAGTCAGGTTATGTTAGGTCAGGTTATGTTTGGTTAGGTTAGGTTAGGTTGGCTGAACGTGGTGTGTCCTTGGTCCACGGAGGTTCCCGCAGTGACAAGCGTTGGTCCATGATTGTCAGACTTCATCAAAAGACATCCCGAAGTCGCAATCATCCCCCGAGGAAAGAGATGAGAGACAGGGAGGGAAGAGGGGAAGGCAAGAGAGGAGGAGGAGGAGGAGGGAGTCGGAAGAAGCTGGAAAGAAATGGAGACGAGAGAGAGAGAGAGAGAGAGAGAGAGAGAGAGAGAGAGAGAGAGAGAGAGAGAGAGAGAGAGAGAGCAGGGAAATGATAGAGGGGAGGTTAGGAATGGGCGGAGAGAAAAAGGAGGATTAGAAATGAAAGAAACGAAGGCCGGAGGGGGAAAGAGGAAAGGGAGAGAGAGGAAAAGAAGAATGGCGAAAGAGGGAGCAGGAGGAAGAGGAAGAAGGGGCCGGAGGGAGATAGAGGAAGGGAAAGAGAGAGCGGACAGTAGAGGATTATAAAAGGAAGGAAGGAAGGATAAAGAGGGAGAGGGAGGAGGGAAGAAAGATTAAACAGTGAGAAACGAAGACAGGAGAGGAAGAGAAAGATGGAGACAATACAGGAAGAAAAGAGAGAAAAGGGAGAGAAAAAAAAAGGGGGGGGAGGGAGAGGGGGGGAGGTAGAGGGCCTCACAATATCTCACTTTCTTCCCAAAAATCAAGAGAATCAAAATTTGGGCTTCATTTGGTGGCTGAGAGAGAGAGAGAGAGAGAGAAACAGGATCATATAGAGAGATGGAGGGAGAAAAGGATTAAACGAGAGAGAGAGAAGGAGGGAAAGGAGGGGATGATAAAGGGAGAGAAGGGGAGACAGAGGAAGGGAGGGATTGGAGAACTCTCAATCGGCCAAAGGAGGAGGAGGAAGAGGAAGAGGAGGAGGAAGAGGAGGAGGAGGAGGCGTCTCATTGTGCATCTTCAGGCTTGTAGGTAAGAGGGCAGCACTGCATGCATTACCCAGATGAGGCGGTGGTGATCGATGGAAGGGAACCACCACCATCACCACCACCACCACCGCCACCACCACCACCGCCTTGACTCTCCCTCTTCGGTCCCTTCCCTTTCTCTCTTCCTCTCTCCCTTCCTCTCTCTCCCTCTCTTCGTGTGCCTCTGCCTATCAGCCTCTCTCTCTCTCTCCCCGTTTCCGTTTCTCTTTGTCTCTCTTCGTCTTTCTCTTTTCCTCTTTCTCTCATTTTCTTTCTCTTCCCTTCCCTTCTCTTCCTCCCTGACCGTTTCTCTAATGCATGTTTCCTCCCTTCCTTCCTTCCTTCCTTCTTCTCTCTACCTCTCTTGCTCACTCCTTCTCTTTCTCTCTCCAATCCTTTTTCCTCCTTTCCTCCTCCTCCTCCTTCTTCCTCCGTCTCACATAACTCTCTCCATTTTCTTCCTCGTGTCTTCCGTGAAAATTTTACTCCATGAATCATACATTAGCAAGTCTGGCTCGTCCTAATCATCCAAATACCTCATTCTTCTCTTCCTTCTCCTCCTCCTCCTCCTCCTCCTCCTCCTCCTCCTCCTTCTCTTCTCAAGGCCTCGAGGACATTAACGGCGACATGGAGTTGAAGATGATGTAGAGGAGGAGGAGGAGGAGGAAGAAGAAGAGGAAGAAGGCAAAGAAGGAGGAGGAGGAGGAGGAAAAGAAGAAGAGGGAAAGCGGGCATTCAAAGACGCAAAAATGAATGAGGAGGAGGAAGAGGAGAAGAGAGGAGGAGGAGGGAGGGAGAGGAAGATTCTGAGTAGAAAACTCCTCCACACTCTCTCATGTTTCTTACATGTTTCCCACGGAAGGGGGAAGGGGGGGGGAGGGGGGAGGGGGAGGGGGGGGGAGGAGGGGGCAAGCATGGCCCCCCTGCAGTGCAGCAGCACCATGATCTGTAGGAGGAGGAGGAGGAGGAGGAGGAAGAGGAGAGGAAAATGTGTGGAGGGAGAGAGATGGAAGAGGAGGTAGGGTGGAAGGGAGAGGAAAGGGACAAGTGGAGGAGATAATGGGAAGGTGGAGGAAGAGTGGAATGGAGAGAAGGAGATGCAAGAGTGGAGGAGGTGGAGAGAAGAATAGAGGAAGGAAAGGAGGATGGGAGGAAGTGGAAGCTGGCAGTAAGAGGTTGGAAGAAGTGGAGGAGCTGAGGATAAGTGAGTGGAAGAGGAGGTGAAAGAGAAGGAGGAGGATGTGGAGGGAAGGTGGAAGCATGCACATGAGAGAATCAGAATAGGAGGAGAGAGAGAGAGAGAGAGAGAGAGAGAGAGAGAGAGAGAGAGAGAGAGAGAGAGAATCATACATGAGCGAAAGAAGGAGGAGGAAGAGGAGACGGAGGAGGAGGAGGAGGGGAAAGTGAATTGAAGGAGGGGAGTAAGGACACCGGATACACGAGAAGAAGGAAGAGGAGGAGGAAGAAGAGGGAAAGAGTGACATGAGAGAGGGAAGAAGAAGGGAATATGTATGGGAGAGGAGGGGAGGAAGGACATCAAAGGAAGGAAGGGAGACAGTGAAAGAGGAGACGGAGGAGGAGGAGGAGGAAATGTTGAATGAAAAAGAGCGAGACGAGAAAAATGCGGAGGAGAAAAAAAAAGAGGAGGGAGGAGGGTCATGAGGGAAGGAGGAAGAATTTGAGAAGTGTAAGAAGAGAAGAAGGAGGAAGAGGAGGAGGGAGAAGAGGAGGAAAAGGGAGTATAAGGTGATTGGATAAGACTGAGAACCCTGCGAAGTGAGGTGCAGAAATCTTTAAACCGAGTACCTGATTATATTGTTTGGCCGCATTTCGATGACGATGATGAGGAGGAGGAAGAAGAGAAGAAGAAGAAGGAAGAAGGACCATACCCCCTTCCCCTCACCCCACACCCTACCTATGCGCCTCCCCTCCCACCCTTCATGCTCATTACAAAGGTGCTAATGCTGCTGAAGGTCCTTAGCGGCGCCTCGAAAGTGCCCTCACCGCGCCTTTCGCCTCTTTGTTGATATTGCTTCGTGAGGGTAAAAGTGACGCCTCCAGAAGGTCTTGTGTTCCTTGGGGAGAGGATGAGCAGCCCCGAAAGCCCAGCAGCCTTCCAAAAACACACCAGTCCCAACAAAAAGCCCGTTAACCCTTCACTTGATAAGCCCATCAGTCCATCATGCCCAAATGCCTACCAGCCCAAACAGCCCACAAACACCAAAAGTCAACCAGTCCCAAAAGTCCTGACGAGCCCTTTAGCCCTACAAAATGCCAGTTCTTCGACCCTACAGTCCACCAGCCCTCTAGTCCTCCAGTTCTCCAGCCCGCCAGCCCAGCAAACCGCCAGTCCTTCAGTTCTTCGGCCCGGCAGTCCTCGTCGAGCCGCCGCGCGTGACGGAAAAACACGAATTCCCGTCATTAGCAAAACTTGGGTAAACCGACTCCTGAAGCGACGGGAAAAAGTTGCGGGACGTGGACCGTTTACTTTACAGTCACTAACTATTGGAACCATTAATTAATTACCAGGAGTGATGGGAGGCAGGCGGCGGGGTGAGGAGCAGGAGGAGGAGGAGGTGCGGGCGGGCGAGGAGGTGCAGGTGGCGGTGGGTTAAGCTGCCGCCGCGGGAGAGAGCCGGAGATGATTAGATATTGATCGCCGTCGGCCACGAGGCCACATTATGAATCTTTCAAGACGGAGCCCTTGTGTTTACCTTCATGACGTCATCAACTGCGGCTGCGTCCCTCCGCCCGTGTCGCCGCCGAGCCTCGCCGCCCCAGTAACCACGACGCCCGCCGCCCAAAAACTGCTCCCGCCCGAAGCCTTGCATGCCGCTGATCGCCGCTGACCTGAGGCGGAGGATCAAGGGCGTGGCTCGGGGCCGTGTCACCGCTGACGTCACAGGGCTGAAGGGTTGAGGGGTGGGGGGAGCGGGGGCGGTAGGATGTTGTTGCTTTTCTTGCTCCTTGCGACATCGAGTTTCCTTGCCGCCGCTTCCTCCGCCTCCGCCGCCGCCACAGAGGTCCCAGCGCCTCGCCTGGGTGTGGCTGGCGGGGCGGGGCGGGGTGGGGTGTGGCTGGTGGAGCAGGGCGTCGCATCACCCCATGACCCGTCTGCTAGGGCGGGGCGGTGAGGGGCGGGGTGCACTGGGGCTCTTACGCTACACCGTGGAGGAAACTAAAAATTGGAGAAGAAAGAAAAAGCTAAATAACCTTATTTCGAAATTAGTATAATAAGCTCAGGAGCGAGAATTTTTGCACGGGAGAACGAACGTAAAGATAATCCACGGAATCTGGGAGGCTGAAAGCGTACACACACACACACACACACACACACACACACACACACACACACACACACACACACACACACACACAGAGGAGAGATAATCCCGCGCGATGCAAGGTCGGTGTCGGCGGCGGCGGGGCGTGCGTGAGTGATGGAGGTGCCTCGGAGGGCCTCGCCGCGCCCCGCTGAAAGAACTGATGGATGAGGCTTCGGCCCGCGAGATGAACAGAAGATAGTGTTCAACTCCAGCATCCCCCTACCCCTCTCATCTCCCCTGCCTTCCCCAGCATCCCCATACCCACCCTTACCCTCACCCACCCTCCCTCTATCACCCCTCAATCTTCCCTACATCCTTATTCTTTCCTCCTGTTCTTCTTCCTTCCTATCTCTCTCATACTGTTCATCCCAGCATCCCTCTACTTCTTCCACCCCTTCCCTGCCTCTCCCCCTCATCCTTCTCCCTCCCCTACACCTCCCTTGCTCTTCTTTCCTTCTGTTCTTCCTGTTCTCTTCCTCCACTTCTTCCTATCCCTGTTCTATCATTCATCCCTTACTATCTCTTCCCTCTGTTTTCTGCTCCCCTATTTTCTCTAGTTCCCTCTGTCTCCGCTTCCTCCTCCTCCTCTTCCTCCTCCTCTCCTCCTCCTCCTCCTCCTCCCGTTGTTTAGTGAAGGGAGGGAGGGAAGGAGTAATGGAGGGAAAGTATGATTGGTCTAGATTCTTATTTCGGCGACGAGTTTATAGGAATATTGATTGGAGGTGATTATTGTAAAGAGAGAGAGAGAGAGAGAGAGAGAGAGAGAGAGAGAGAGAGAGAAAATCTACACACACACCTGCCGTGATAGAACCGACCACCGCCTTGCCTCCTCCTCCTCCTCCTCGTCCTTTTCATCTTCCTTTCCGCGTACTAATCCTCTTCCTCCTCCTCCCCCTCCTCCTCCTCCTCCTCCTCCTCCTCCTTGATGATGAGGCATAATATTCTTCAATGCTCCCTTCCTCCCTCCCTCCTCTCCCTCCCTCCCTCCCTCCCTCCCTCCCTCTGATCCCTTTCCCCTAATCACCTCCCTCTTTTTACACATCATAACTTACAACCTCCAATTTTCTCTGGCCTATTTTCCTCCTATTTTCCTCTCTCCTCTCTTTCATCCATTCCTCTCTCTCTTTCCTCCCTCCCTCCCTCAATCCTTCCTTTCCCTTTTCACTTTCCTTCCTCTCTCTCTCCTCTCTTTCTTGTGTTGTTCCTCTCGTCCTTCTCAGCATCTTCTTCCTCCTCTTCTTCTTCATCTTTCTCGCTTTCCTCTTTCTCTCGCTCTTCTTGTATGTAGTCGTAGTCGTCGTCGTCGTCGTCCTCCTCCTCCTCGTCGTCCTTGCCCTACTCAATCCTCCTCCTCCTCTTCCTCCTCCTCCTCTTCCTCCTCCTCTTCGTCCTCGTTATGTTTCCACGGTGTGTTTCCTCTCGAGACTTCCCTTCCCTTCCCTTCCCTTCCCTCACCCTCGCGCTTCCTCCCATCTCATCTCTCCCCTCTCCCTCCTCCCCTCCCTCCCCTCCTCCTCCTCCACCCCGTGCTGTCCCCTCATCTCCCCAACTTCTCCCTCTCTCTCTCTCTCTCCCTTTGATCACTCGCCTATGAAATTACATTGCGCTATTCGTGTCCAGTCGCATTTTCTGCTTTCATATATTTAAAAATAGAAGAATATACATGTGTGTGTGTGTGTGTGTATGTGTGTGTGTGTGTGTGTGTGTGTGTGTGTGTGTGTGTGTGTGTGTGTGTGTGTCATTTTCTTTCTTTCATTTATTTTCTTAATGTATCGGTGTAATTAACAAGTACACACACACACACACACACACACACACACACACACACACACACACACACACACGCCTTGGAGGGGAGACTTAACTTGAGTCTTATAAATAAATGTTGTCTCTGTACATTATGATTTTACAGTGGATGCCTCGGTGTGTGTGTGTGTGTGTGTGTGTGTGTGTGTGTGTGTGTGTGTGTGTGTGTGTAGCAAATTAAACTAAGATAGAAGTATAAATAATCTCCTTTTTGCAACTTTTCCTTAATTATAAAAAAAAACACGCCCTCTTCCCAAACTCCTTTCCCCTCCTCCAATCCCACTGAACATCCCCTGCCTCCCCATCTCTCCCCTTCGCTTTCTAACCCTCCCCTTCCTTCCACTTACTCACCTTCCCCCCTTTTCCCTCTTTCCTCCACAGTGCTCCAGAATCCACCCTTTCTCTTACCTTCCCTTCTCCTTCACGCCCTTTCTTCCCCTTCACTCCTTTCCCTTGCTAACCTTGCCCTTCTTTTCACTTCTTTTCCTTTCCCTCCCTCTCCCTTTTCTCTCCATAACAGTGCTCCTTAATCCACCCTTTCCCTTTCCCTTATCTTACCCTTCCCTCCCCTTCCTCCCCCTTCACTCCCCTTCTCTTTCTAGGCTTTCCCTTCTTTTCACTTCTTTCCCTTTCCCTCCCTCTCCCTTTTTCTCTCCATAACAGTGCTCCCTAATCCACCCTTTCCCTTTCCCTTACCTTATCCTTCCCTCCCCTTCCTTTTCTTCCCCTTTCCTCTTCCATCCTTGCCTCACTCCCTTCTTTTCACTGCTTTCCCCTTCCCTTCCTTTCCCTTCTTCTTCAATGGTGCTTCATAATCTACCCTCTCCCCTTCCCTTCCCTTCCCTTCCCTTCCAGTCCCGTTCTTCCCCTTCACTCCCCTACCTCTACCTACCCCTTTCCGTTCCCTTTCCATCCCTTCCCCAACACTCCCCTTCCTTCCCCTTCACTCCCCTTCCCTTACCTCACTAAACAGAATAAAATCTCACACGCTCTTAATCAATAACTTACGCGCTCATTTATCCTCGTTTTGGCTAATTTTACTATTCCTTTTGTTAAATAAGTAAGAGGAAGGCGAGTGAGTGAGTTTAAAACACGTGTTGGGAATGTAAGTTAGAGAGAGATAAACAGATAGATAGATACTTAAAGGGAGAGAGTATTATTTTTGGGGGGCGTTATAAGCTGAAGCTCACGTACGTCTCTCTGTTAGCTCACGTTATTGCGTTCACAGTTATTTCTAAACATAGTTATTTCCCTTTTTGCGTGTGTTAGAAATAGAGATAGAGAGTGAGAGAGGTCTTTTTTTTCTTTTTTTTTTTTGCGATTGAAGTTAAAGTTTATGGTCGTCTCTCTCTTCTCTCACGCCGTTCCGTTATTCAGTAATTCGGTTATTGGTTGTGTGAATTGTGTCCATTTTCGCTCCGTTCCGTTAGAAATAGAGAGAGAGAGAGAGAGAGGGAGAAAGAGGTTTTTTTTTTTGCGTTTTCAGTTAAATATCATGTGCATCTTCCTCTTCTCTCACGTCATTAAGTTCAGTTTTTGGTAGTGTGAAGTCGTGTGTGTGTGTGTGTGTGTGTGTGTGTGTGTGTGTGTGTGTGTGTGTGTGTGTGTGTGTGTGTGTGTGTGTGTGTGTCTGTAAGTCGATGCCTCTTCCAGTTGTTCGTATACGCCAGGAAATTGGTAGCGACACGGCCAGGCTTTCATATTTCCCCCTCGGCGACGGGTTATACAGCAAGTCTTTGTGCGGCGCCTCCTCTGCAGGGGTGTGACGCCGCGAACACACACACGAACACGCCTACACACCTGATAACTCGCTTCCAGGTGTGTGTTCTATTGCTTCACAGGTCCGAGTCTCTACTGTGGCGTCTCTCTCTCTCTCCCCTTCTCTCTTTCTGTCTCTATTTCTCTCCCTTCCCTTCTCTTCTCTTCCATTGTACTAGTTTTTCAATTCCTCTAATCCACTGTCTTTTTCTCCTTCTCCTCCGCCTCCTATGTTCCTCTTTCTTCCCCTCCTCCTCCTCCTCCTCGTAACACCACCACACACAGCCAGTCCTTTCATCTTCCTCCTCTTCGAATGGCAATGGAAAGTGAATTTGTGTTTCAGATCGGAGGGCTGTTCTGCGGGCGGCGGGTTTTGGGGAATTAAAAATCTCACACTCGCTGCCTTCCATATTGGACAGCGCGGGACACTTCAGGAAGGAGGCGCTATTTTAACACCTTCAGGCACCGGACGAAGCCTTTGTGTCAGGATGAGGAGGGGAAGAAGGAGGAGGAGGACGAGGGCGTGTAGGTGCGTGCTGGAAACTGAAGGTGCTAGAAGAGGAGGGACGTTTGAAGGGAGAAATAGATGTGAGGGGAAAATATAGCCAGGAGTGTGAGGGGGAGGAAAGAATGAAGGTGTGGCGGTGATGGCTTGTGAGGGGGTGAGGGAAGGATTGCTAGGATGAGTTAGAAGGTGATGGACGATATGAGGAAGGGTGAAGGAGGGGTGTGAGAGGGACGAAAGAATGAGCAAATAGCGATGACGGCTTTTGAGGGAGTCAGGAATGTTTGCTAGAATGAGTTAGAAGGTGATGGATGATTCTTGGGTGATAGGAGGGAGGATGAAGTAAGGGTAGGGAAGGATGGGTGTGAAAGGGACGAAGGAATGAGCAAATTGCGATGATGGCTTTTGAGGGAGTCAGGAATGTTTGCTAGAATGAGTTAGAAGGTGATGGATGATTCTTGGATGATAGGAGGGAGGGTGAAGTAAGGGTAGGGAAGGATGGGTGTGAGAGGGACGAAGGAATGAGCAAATTGCGATGACGGCTTTTGAGGGAGTCAGGAAGGGTTGCTAGGATGAATTAGAAGGTGATGGAAAGCCCTTGGGTGATATGAGGGAGAGTGAAGTGAAGGTAGAAAAGGTAAAGAATAAGAAAGAGTAGTTATGGAAGGCGGGAACACAGCACCAGCACCTGAAGACACCCAAAACTACCATCAACCATTCGTGTGAACTCTAATGAAACAAAGCGAAGGGGAAAGGAAAGGAGGACAACAAAGAGAAGATATAAGAGTAACAGAGAACCCAAAGGAAGGAGGGAGAGAGAGAAAGAGGAGGAGTAACGCAGAGCAACAAAGAGGAGAGACATAAGAGAAACAGAGAAGCTTAGGGAGGGAGAGAAAGAGGAAGAGAAAAGCAGAACAACAAAGGAGAGAGACATAAAGAGGAACAGAGAGAGAGAGAGAGAGAGAGAGAGAGAGAGAGAGAGAGAGAGAGAGAGAGAGAGAGAGAGAGAGAGAAAGAAAGAGGAAGAGATGAAGTGGAAAATAGTCCGTGGGGAAAGAAAAAAAAAGGGAGTCGGTAAAAAACGTGAATTAGATCAGAGAATTGCCTGGCCTGAAACGTTCTCTTCCCTCGACTTGCTTGGGAAACGTTGCATGTCAGGCTGCGAGAGGGCCGCCGCCATTAGGGGGGAGGGGGGGGGCAGTGACAGGGGGATGAAGACCAGGAAATATAAACCCAAGCGGCGGAAATTAAACCAAGCTCTACTTAATGAATACCTCCAGCAAGCGACCAATATATGTATACACACACACACACACACACACACACACACACACACACACACACACACACACACACACACACACACACACACACACACAGGTAGATAGCTATAGTATTAAACCCTCGTGTGGGATTCGTGTGTTTATCAGAGAGTGATTTGCTAGAATTAGTAATGTTACGTTGGCGTTTGTCAGAGTAACGTGAGGCCAAGAGGAGACGATATTTACCTACAACGTTAATTCAGTGTGTTATGTTTGTGCTCTCGTGAATGTTTTGATGTTCTTAGTCACGCCCTGCCTTGGCTTGTGAAGGGAACATATAAACTGAATGAAAAAAAAAGATATATACAGAGAGAGAGAGAGAGAGAGAATCAGAATAACACAATGAAAGGAGGAGAAAGCGAAGAATAGGGAAGACACCGATAAAAAAAGAAGAGGAAAAGGGAGGAAAAGGACAGAGAGAGAGAGAGAGAGAGAGAGAGAGAGAGAGAGAGAGAGACGCAAAAACAAGCCTCACTGATTGCTGATGTCTGTCGGCGTGCGTGTGTGCATGGCAGGGTCGTTGGCCACGTGACGGGTCGTAGAGAGGATGGTAGGGGGGGCGGGGGGGGGGGGTGGAGCAGAGAGGAAAGGAGGAGGTGGCAACAGAGAGGAAAAGGGGGAAGAGGGAACAGGGAGGAAAGGAGGGGGGGGGGGGAGCTTGGGACGAGCGCTGACGTGTGTTGCTGTCCAAAACTGTGTTCCCGGACAAGAATATTTGGTATGGAAACAGTTGGAGGTAAAAACGAGAAAAAAAGGAACAAAGAAAAATATATCCAAGGTCAGAAATGAAATAAATGAATAAACGAACAAATAATAAAGCGGATAAAATATATACAAGAAACAAAACTGAATAAAACAGAAAAAGAAACCAACATATCCCGCGGTCAAAAATGGAATAAATAAATGAATAAACGAACATATGAAAAAAGAGCAACAAAATATACATAAGCAAACAAAACTGAATCAACAAAACCTAAAATATATCGACTTTTTAGCTAGCGACGTAGATCAAAAGAAACCAAAAGAATCAAATACCTTTAAAAGCACTATAAAAAACATTCAAGCTACCTGCACTACCAACACACGCACACACAAACACTCAGGCTAATAAACTCACCCAGCCAAACTTTACCCATAGCGCAGAAAAAAATAGCAGCGAGGGGGGAAAGCTTAAAGTTGGCAACAGTGCGATCAACAGATGACCCGGCAAGCAACAGGTGAACTTAACAGGTGGGGCAACAGGTGAGGTGCGGCGCGCGGGCAGGCCTCGGGAGCAACTGGTATTTCGTTAGGAGTCCCGCAGGCAGGTGTAGCAAGGGCCGGAAAGGTGGTGAAGACGAGAGAAGGTGTGTGTAGTGGTGATGCTTGTGGTGACTGGTAGGGTGTGGGTGGTGTGGTTAGTGTAGGAGGGCTGAGAAAGGTGGGGATGATGAGGTGTGGTTGATTTATGTGGTGGTGACAGTATTGTGATGGAAGGGTGGTGGGTGAAGGCATTGTTTAGTGGAGATATAATGCCAGTGTAGAGGAGTAAGATAAGGAATGAAGAGAAGTAAATGAGAGGAGGTGGAGAGTGGAGTGGAGAGCCATTGTCATAGTGGAGAGAAAAAGTAAGAGTAGAAGGGAGTAGGAGTACGGGAATGAGAGAGAGGAGCTGAAAAGAGGGTGCGGACGCAGAGGTATTGGAGTCGTGGCTATGGTAAGGGTATCTAATGGTGTGGTGTGGCGAGTGGTTGGCAATAAATTTATTCTGTGATGGCCGTGGTGGAGGAAATTTTCCCTCAACTACACACGCATATATTTATTTTTCACCGAATGTCAGTAGAATGAAGGAGCGTGTGGTGACCGGGACGCGGTGACGGAGAACACCTAACATAAATATGTCACGTTGATGATAAACGCCCGGAACTGGTGAGTTCACCCTCGTGCGGCGCGGCCTTTGTGTGGGTGTTGTGCAGCGTGTGTGCGGCCGTGTGGCACGTCGCACAAATCGTGTAAATGCTTCTCATATATATATATATATATATATATATATATATATATATATATATATATATATATATATATATATATATATATATATATATATATATATATATATATATATATATATATATATATATATATATATATATATATATATATGAAATTTTTATTGTTGTTACATCGGAAAAGGCCGTGTTTACTGCCGGCGAAATTAATTTATGTCGCTGTTTACTTGCAATTTTTGTATGTGTACTCGAACCCAAAAATTGTATTTCCATTATACATTGTACATTTGCATTCATGAATAAATGTATGACCGGAGCGCGGGGCGGCGGCGGCGTGATCCCCATCGACACAACATTACTCACGGGCGCGTCCGTCCGTCCGTCTGTCCCGCGAGACGCCCGCCACGCCGACATTACCGCCGCGCCGCTAATGTGCACGAGAAGATGATCCTGCTGAGCCTGACCCCGCCCCCCTTCACCCCACTGACCCCTCCCCCTACCTCCCCTCAACCCCTTAACCCCTCCCCTACCCCCCTCACTCACACACACACATACACAGCTGCCCTTTGCTAATACCCTCGTGCATTTCTATGTGCATGTGTGTGTGTGTGTGTGTGTGTGTGTGTGTGTGTGTGTGTGTGTGTGTGTGTGTGTGTTCATTTGCATCCCCACAATATGTTTCCCTTACCTTAAAAATCCAATACTGTTGTTATTATTTCCAGCATCATCTACATCCTCTCCCTTTTTATTCAGCTCATCATCGTCACCTTCATTCTCGTCCTCATCGTTCTCGTCATCACAAATCTCGTCTTTAGCTCGTCCTTTTCACATCCATCACTATTATCTCGCTCATTTCACCCTCCGTCATTTCATTCCTCCCTCTTCCTCCTCTTCCTCCTCCTCCTCCTCCTCCTGCTCCTGCTCCTGCTCCTCCTCGGGCGTGCAGTCAAGGGGAACATGGGCCTCCCTCCGGAAAATTATGTAAAGAACTCCGGAAAATCATGGCGGGCAGGAAAATTATGAAGAGGTTGTTGTCCTTCTCGATGTGTTTACAGAGGAAGGGAAGGGAAGGGAAGGGAAACGAAGCGAGGAAAAGAGAAGGGAAAGGTAGGGGAGAGGAGGAGAGCGCAAGAATGGAAAGAAAGGGTAGAGAAGAAAAGGAGAGGAACGTGAACGGAACGGATTAGAACGAAAGGGATGGGAAGGAATGGGGAGCGGAGCGAAAGGAAGGGGTGGGATAGGGAGGAAAAGGAATGGAAGGGATGGAAGGGAAGGGAAGGGAAGGGAAAGCTAGGTGATTAAAGGAAAGGAAAGGAAGGGAGTGGTAGGGAAGGAGAAGGAAGGGAAGGGAAGGGAAGGCACGATAATAAAAAGGAATGGAAAGGGAGAAGAAGGAAAGGGGAGAGAAGCAAAGAAGGATTAGGAAAAAGAAGAATAAAAAGCGATGTGAGAGAGAGAGAGAGAGAGAGAGAGAGAGAGAGAGAGAGAGAGAGAGAGAGAGAGATGTTTAATTTCAGGATGGGATGAATATGGAATGATATGGAATGAAAAAAAAAAGGATTGTAGATACGCGGAAATGAAAAAAACATATATTTGAAAAGCAATCCGAAATTAATGTTTTGAGTGAGATAGAAAAGCGGAACCATGATTAATGTTGGGATAAAAAAAGCTTATGATAAATGCGAAATAGATAGAAATTTTAGATGAGAAATTAATCTAAATAAAAAAACAGGAAATCGAAGAACGGTGAAGGATAAGCAATAAAACAAAATAGTGAATATATATATATAAAAAAAAGAGGAAATGGAAGAATTCGAATAAAAGTTATATGTGAGGTAAAGTTAATCATATGATCGTGAAATATAAATGAAAAACAAGAAAAAGGAAATAATGGAGTAAATGGAAGAGGCAAAAGGTGGAGTTAAATAAAAAGAGGGAAGAAGAGGAGGAGTAAAAAAGGAGGAGTTAAGGAAGAAAATAAAGAAGGACAGGAAAGAGACACTTAAAAGAAAGGAGTGAAAGGAGGAAGGAAGGAAGGACAAAAGAAGGAGGAAGAAGAAGAGGAAGGGGAGAGGAAAGAGGAAGAGAAGGCAATGGTTCTCTCTCTCTCTCTCTCTCTCTCTCTCTCTCTCTCTCTCTCTCTCTCTCTCTCTCTCTCTCTCTCTCTCTCTCTCACTCTCTCTCTCTCTCCCTCTCTCTCTCTCTCTCTCTCTCTCTCTCTCTCTCTCTCTCTCTCTCTCTCTCTCTCTCTCTCTCTCTCTCTCTCTCTCTCTCTCTCTCTCTCTCTCTCCACGTCCCCTCCATTTCGTTTGATTGATATTGTCTCCATTTTTTTTCTCCTTCTCCTTCCCTTTGCGTTTTTCTGTACCCATTCTTCCTCCTCCTCCTCCTCCTTCTCTTCCTCCTCTTCCTCTCATTACCTTCCTTCCTCTCATACGTACAATTAACTGAAAATTCCCATTGGCCTCTTTAGTATAATCCTCTCTCTCTCTCTCTCTCTCTCTCTCTCTCTCTCTCTCTCTCTCTCTCTCTCTCTCTCTCTCTCTCTCTCTCTCTCTCTCTCTCTCTCTCTCTCTCTCTCTCTCTCTCTCTCTCTCTCTCTCTCTCAATCTTCTCCTCTCTCTCCTCTCTCTCTCTCTCTCTCTCTCTCTCTCTCTCTCTCTCTCTCTCTCTCTCTCTCTCAGTCTCTCTCTCTCTCTCTCTATCTCTCTCTCTCTCTCTCTCTCTCTCTCTCTCTCTCTCTCTCTCTCTCTCTCTCTCTCTCTCTCTCTCTCTCTCTCTCTCTCTTCTTCTTCTTCTTCTTCTTCTTCTTCTTCTTCTTCTTCTTCTTCGTTTTATTATTATTATTATTATTATTATTATTATTATTATTATTATTATTATTATTATTCGAGAGAGAGAAAAAATAAATAATTAACAGAAAGAAAGTAAGACAAACATAAAATGAGTATATGGAGAAAAAACACAACTAATAAAAAATAAAATAATAGTAAAAATAATGACAATAATAGCAAACCTAACGTAACCTAACCTCACTAACATCCACCATCCCATCTGTCATCCACCACCCGTAATATCAACAGAAAACGGAAACCAATAGCAGCAAGGAGGGGCAAACACCACCACCATCACCGCCACCACCACCTCATAAAAAGAAAACGCAGACCTTCCCGCGGTAACTCAACAAATCGCGTCGACTCCCTCACTCTTATTTGGGGGCGAACGGACCCTAAAAGGCGGACGCTAACTTATTCACGGGGGAAGGGAGAGAGAGAGAGAGAGAGAGAGAGAGAGAGAGAGAGAGGAGCTGTGTTATGTGCTATATTCAGAGGCAGAAGCATACATTAGCTAAGAGAGAGAGAGAGAGAGAGAGAGGCCGTAATGTGTTATATTTAAAGAGGGGAAAGGCTGCCGTGTAGCGGTCAGTGGGGAGAAAGAGAAAGGAAAGGAAGGAAGGGAGGCCCAGAGAGAGGAGGAATAGGAAGAATGAAACAAAATCTAGAAAGAGGAAAAGAAAACAGAGACAGTAAACAAGGAGGAGCCAAGGAGGAAAAACATGAAGTAGAAGAAAAAGAGAAAGATAGGTAGCCAGAGAAGAGGAAAGAGACAAAGAGAATAAGGAGAAGGAGGAGGAGAAAATAGGTGCAAAGAAAAGAAAGATAACGCACCAACGGATATAGAAACAGACAAACAGGAGAACGAAAAATCACGAAAAGGCAGAAGAGGAGGAGGAGGAGGAGGAGGGCGAGGTTGTGGCGGGAAGCAGCAGTTATCACCGAGTTAATCTGAGCTTACGGCCTCTTACGTGTTACCTGAGTCACCTGTGGCACCTTGTTAGGCCCCTCACACCTGGCTCCGTGTGTGTGTGTGTGTGTGTGTGTGTGTGTGTGTGTGTGTGTGTGTGTATTCTCGTGTTGGCTGTGATGGTGTATTGCTCTCATATTCATTATCTCTCTCTCTCTCTCTCTCTCTCTCTCTCTCTCTCTCTCTCTCTCTCTCTCTCTCTCTCTCTCTCTCTCTCTCTCTCTCTCTCTCTCTCTCTCTCTCTCTCTCTCTCTCTCTCTCTCTCTCTCGAATATTAGTTAGTATTCCACCTTAAAAACACGAATACATAAAAAATAAAGTTCATGCTAGATTTCGTGTCTTACTTAAATAATATAAATAATAATAATAATAATAATAATAATAATAATAATAATAATAATAATAATAATAATAATAATAATAACAGTAGTAGTAACATTCACGCATATTACAACCGAACCAAAAGAAGGAAAGAAGGAAGGAAGGGAAAGAATATAGGAAGGCAGTGAGTAAAGGAAGGAAGGAAGGATAGAAGGGAGGAACGAAGGGAGAGAATATAGAAAGGAAGGGAGATAATAAAGGAAGGAAGGGAGGGAGGGAATACACGCGGTTAACCACTCTATTGTTACCGGTAATTTTATCTTTTCCATCCGTCGCAATGGCTCCGCTTCGAGGTAAGATTTCATTTTTCATTCGGCCCTGATCCTCACCATCCAATTTCTCAACCTTCCCTGGACCTTGTTAATCCCTTCTTGCAATATATCTACATTCTCCTCTCCATTCTTCACCTGCAGGAAGCCTCTCTAAGCCTCATCCTCCTGCTCCTCCTCCTCCTGTTCCTCCTCCTCTTCTTCCTCCTCCTCCTCCTCCTCCTCCTTCTCCTCCTCCTCCTCCTCTTCCCCCTCCTCCTCCTCCTCAGCACCCTTCTCTCTCTCAGGTAATCAGAGTAGTAAACAAACTCCTTCCTGGCTACCTGGAATGATTTCGCCGTGTATTTTTTTCCTTATTTATTGGAAGAAAAAGTAGATAGACAGGCAGATAGATAGATAAATAGAGCGAGACAGAGTTCAGTTACACCTTCAACCACTGTTCTCAGATAACCAATAATAATGATAATAGTAGTGGGAGTAGGGGTGTCTGCAAGTTTGTGAAAGTCTTAGGACAGATTTTGCCACATTTCACTACCTCGTGTACTTTTTCACTGGTGGGTCTGGGGTGAGAGAGAGAGAGAGAGAGAGAGAGAGCGGGGGACGGATATTCTTTGTAACATATTACCCCTCTTAGTGTAACGCAGGATGTAAGGTCATTTCGGGCATTCCCTACATCACAACACACCATTATCGCCCTCTCTCTCTCTACCCTCTCCCTTCCTTCCTTCCTTCCTTCCTTTTCTTCCTCCTCCTCCTCCACCTTGCTACCTACCTATTCTCTCCTCTTCCCCCCTCCAACATCCCTTCCCTTTCTTCCTCTTCCTTTTCCTCCTTTGTCACCTTTTTTCTCCTTCCCTTTTCTTCCCCGGTGCTTTGTTTTTTCTACATGTTTTTCTTTGAGTCTCATTTTCTTCCTCACACACCTATTCCTTGTCTCTTTTTCTTTCCTTTTTCCTTTCCTTTTCTGTATTTTCTATTTCTCTTTTCTCCTTTTCTGTCTCTTCGTTTTTCTTTTCTCTTTTCTTTCTTTCTTTCCTTCCTTTTCTGTCTTATAGTCTCTGCTATTCTCTAATTATTCTTTATCCTTTCTTTTCCTCCTATTTTTACACATCCTTTTTTCTGTTCTTCCTTTCATTCAATGCTTCCTTCCTTTAACCTCTATTCCATAACAGTTTATTTTCTTATTTTCCTCATCATCATCCTCCCTATATCTATCTATCTCTCTTTCCTTTATCCACGTTCCTAGGCCTTCTACCTTACTTCCCTACCTACCTACCTTTTTATCTACCTGCCTACCTGTCTTCACCCTTAATTCAACGCCCTACTTTCCCTTTCATCCAGCCCAGAATAGGCCACTGTCCCCCTATAGCCTATACCTTCACTTCGCTCTTAGCCCTTCACCCTTAGTTCCTTCTCCACCCCATCCAATCCTTACACTGTATATATATTACACCCCAGGACATGTCTCTCCTCCCTTACCGCGTGCTCCCCTTTTCCTTATCTTATACACCTAAGTTACCTGTCTTCATTTGCACCTTAGTTCGAGTCCCTGTAGTGTTCTAGTTTCCCTGATCCTATGTCTACCATTTTCCAGGTTCCAGAGAAAATGATAGCAACGAATAGGGAAGGAAGAAAATATTGTACGATAAAGATAAAGGTGAACGAGAGAGAGAGAGAGAGAGAGAGAGAGAGAGAGAGAGAGAGAGTACAGGGCGACTAAATGCAAAAGTTTCGAACACAGCGGAAATGTTAAGCGACGTGAGGGCAACAAGGACGTCAGGCGCATGTTTTAAGCTCGTGAAAATCGCCCTTGACTGCAGCACGTAACTCTGTCTGCCCACGGAGTTTTCTGTGTCACTGGGAATGCTTGAATGTAGACCCCTCTCTCTCTCTCTCTCTCTCTCTCTCTCTCTCTCTCTCTCTCTCTCTCTCTCTCTCTCTCTCTCTCTCTCTCTCTCTCTCTCTCTCTCTCTCTCTCTCTCTCTCTCTCTCGAGAGAGAGAGAGAGAGAGAGAGAGAGAGAGAGAGAGAGAGAGAGAGAGAGAGAGAGAGAGAGGACCTTAATGATTGTCTTCGTCTAGTGTTCCAGGAAAGAGTATTTTGAAGTCCCTCTTGTCCTAACGTAGCGAATTGAGGGAGAGGGAGGGAAAGAGGGAAGGAGGAAGAGGAAGAAGACGGAGATAGAGGGGCAGGGAAAAGAAGAAGGGCACAAAGGGAGAGGGGGAGAGAGAGACAGGATTGTTCATCCCATCCCCCTTCTCTTTCCATCCCCCACGCACGCACACACACACACACACACACACACACACACACACACACACACACACACACACACACACACACACACACACACACACACACACACATCATTTAGACAGACTGCAAGGTAAACAAAAACAAAGACAGGGAAACATACAGGTAGGCAGAGAGGTACTTTCCTCTCTCCTGCCTCTCCCTACCCTTCCCCTTTCCACCCCCCCCCCACACACACACACACGCACACACGTACATACACTCACCGCTTCATGCAGATTAGCTGAAGCGTTGCCGGCACCGAGGATAACGACCGTGCTATTTTTTGACAAGCGTTCCAGGCCATTAATGAGAGAAAATCGGCCATAATTCTGGGACGCCAATCGTTCTGCTTATTGCAAATGGTCGCTTATCTTTCACGCTGATCTGAAAATGGCGCCACCTCGTCCTCGTCCTCATCCTCATCTCTCTACCTCATTCTCATCCTTATCTTCCTACTCTTCCTTCTTATTTGTTTGTTATTCTTATCTTCATTCTTATCGTCATGCTTATTCCTCATCCTTGTCCTCCTCTCTCTACCTTCTCTGCCTCATCCTCGTCCTCATCTTCCTAGTCTTCCTTCTTCCTTCCTTGTGTTTGTTATTCTTATCTTCTTCATTATCGTCACACTCGTATTCCTCATCCTCATCCTCTTTGTCTGCTATCTCTCTCTTTGATCTTATCCTTATCCTCCTATTCCTTCTACTCATACTCCTCTTCTTTCGGTTTTTTCATCCCTATCCTCATCCTCCTACTCCGACTCATCCTACTTCTCCTATTCCTTCCTTCATATATTTTTCTTTTTTTATTATCTACTACTATAACTACTTTCATCACTACTACTTCATTTTCACCATCTTCATTATCACCATAACTCTTCCCCATCATCGTCATTATAATTTTTTTTCACCACACCTTCCCGCCGCGTCGCCTCCTGAAGATGGTGCTGACGGGTGTCGAACCACTCGTCTGAGGAGTCATTATTTTCCCATTACAATCATTCCCTTCACCGGCGGCCACCCCTTCCCTTCTCTTCCCCGCCCGCCTTTCCTTTTTCTCCTCCTCCTAGCCTTTCCCTCCTTCACTTTGTTTTTCCTTATCGTTCTCTGTTGTTCCTTTTCCTCCCATTATATAATTTATTTTCCCTTCTCTTTCCCTTCCTTTCATTCCGTTCTGTTTCCTTTTTGTTTTTTCCTCCTCCTAGCTCCTTCCGTTCCTCCTTCACCTTGTTTTCCCCTCTCTGTATCTGTCTCTCCCTTCCCTCTCCATCTCAAATTTACTTCTCCCTTCCTGTCCTCTCCCTTCTTTTCCCTTCCCATCCCTTCCCTTTCCTTTGTCTTCCCTTCTCTTCCCTTCCTTTCCTTTTTCTTCCCTTTTCTTACGTTCCCTTCCCTTCTCTCCCTTCCCTTTCCTTTACCTATCCATTAATTCTCTTCATCTTGTTCATCTCCTTCCTCTCCATCCTGTTCTTTGCTTCTCTTCTCCTCATTGTCTCTCTTTCCTCCTCTTTTATGCACTGTACTTTTGCTTCCTTCTCTTACTCCCTCAATTATTCTACTCCCCTTCTAGTCCTGTGTGCGCGCGGTTCTTTTTTCTCCCTCTTTTTGCCTCACGTCCACCTTTGTTCCCCCACTCGCAATTATCCGAGGCACAAGCATCGGAAATTAATACAAGTGGAGAGCGGTAATGAAAGGCACTACATCAGGCACATCACAGCTCGTCCCGGCAGTATTACGCGTCGGAGGGCTGGCGGGCCGTGACGGAGCATTCATCAGGAGCTTCACACTCCCTGCCGGTAGTTCGAGCGGCTGGAGGGCTGGTGGGCCGTGACGTAGCTTTCACCTGGCACATCACAGCTCGTCCCGGCAATTCTAACGGGTGGAGGACTGGAGGATCTTAACACAGCATGCACCAAGATCTCTACGGCATGGACATCACGCTCCGTCCCAGCATTTCTAGCGGGTGGAGGGTCTGTCAAATTCTTAAGCATCTCGCCGCCCATATACACCCACTTTCGTTGGAATTCAGAGCTCTTCCATGGTTAGTTTCATGACTCTAGTGGTAGTTTGACCCTTCTTCTGTAACGTGAACCTAAGAAAACACTCATGAAAACCCGATCAATCTCCTTTTCTGCCTCTGGAAAGAAGTGACGTGAAAGGCTGAAGCGTCTGAGAATACCGACCGTGCGCGCCTTGATAGAGCCTTCAGCAAGAGCAGCGGCCTCGGTGCTGGATCCCCCCCAAGGACACGCATCTTGGCCGCGTGACAGCCGCTGGGAAAAGGTGATTGATTGCCTTCGTCTTAGCTCCTGCCAACGGGGGCCTGAGGAAGGGCTTGTGAGGGACGGGACGCAGTCGGGAGGTAGAGAAGCCGAGGAGAGTATTAAGAAGATTGCGGAAAGGCTGAAGGCTGCGGCGGGGATAGAAAAATATATTGTTTTTATTTTTGTCTGTGTGTGTGTGTGTGTGTGTGTGTGTGTGTGTGTGTGTGTGTGTGTGTGTGTGTGTGTGTGTGCGCGCGTGATCTTTTTTTCATTAATATTAGATGTTCTCGCTTGATTAATTGAATTCACGTCAGGAAGATTATTCGTATTTGTTTTGCAGGTTCTCTTTTTTCATTAAGTTGTGTATGTATTTTTTCACTTAATTTACTTGGTTTATTATTAAAAAGTTTAGTTAATTATTTTGGGGTTAATATTCACAATTGAACGAGGTCTGTATACATTATTACCATCATTATTTTCACTTAATTATATAATAGAAAACATTAAACGTTAGATAGGTAAAGAAATTTAGATTTATTTATATTCCAAAGGACTTGCGTCAAAAAATAATAAGCTTGGATTTTTTTGTGTGTGTATATCTAAAAAAAACTAATCAGAACAAGTAGGTTTTAATTTTACTTCGTTGAGGACTTTTTTTGATTAACCGAAAGTTAGGTTTCTATATCATTTCCGAAAGGGTTTATAGTTGAAGCTTTTTAAAAATTCTGAAGGGACTTCTATCGTAAAAAAGTTTAGTCTGTATTTCAATTCCAACACGACCTTTGACAGAACGTAGATTTCAGTTTAATTCTCAAGTGTTCTCGTAATAGAGTAGGTAAAATTTCACCTTCATTTCGGGCAGGTACTTGAATACAAAACGAGACAGGGAGGGAAGAGGCTGCACAGGTATGCTACTCGAAGTTCTCCTGACAATGGGAAAACGTGAAGCGAGTGTCATTTTTTTATTTCCAAGTGTTCTTAAAATAGAGTAGGTATAATTTCAACTTTACTCCTGGCAGGTACTTGTATTATTAACGAGACAGGTAGAGAACAAGCTGTACAGGTATGCGACGCGACAGAGGGAAAATTTTGAAGTGAGTGTCTTTGTGTCCGGTACAAGGGTTCGATGCCGGGAAAATGCGCTGCGGCTGGGTAAGAGACGAGTAACTCCATGTAATGTAAGACTGTAAAGGTCGGCATCGATAATTCACGCCCATCAGCCTCCTAACCCCAGCACACTTTTATTTCATTTTTTGTCTTTCATTTCTCCATTTATTTTACCGGCCGTTCAAATGTCATCGATGCAATGTTAATGTGACGTCCGCCGCTGATGATCAAGAGCAGGAGAACCGGACTGCTTCGCTGTGGTCCTTCCTTTGTCTGTTAGTTTGTGCGTAGATACAATGCTTAGACTCCTCGGCCCATATTCTTAACGCTTTCGGCTTTCACAACTATTTCCTAAGCTCACGAGGAAGATTAGTTGGGTTCTCATGAGTGGTTTTCGCGTTCTTGGTACAGCAGAAGCCTTGTCAAACTATCGCTGGGCTCCTCAAACTACTCATGGAAAATAAGTCGTGGTATTAATAGAGTAGAGAATCAAGCAAGACACGTGTAACCTAAAAAAAGAGGATTTGATAACTTTGTATTTCAGTTGGGATGTGTTTCGATCATTTTTTATTTTTTCTCTTTAGCCTTGAGTCTGTCTCCTTGGTCTCTCTGCCATTCTAATACGCTTACTTTCTCTCACTAATGTTCTAACTTGCCGTCACTCTCCCTTGAATTATCCCACTACTCAGAACTGTAAGAGTCTTCGGTTACTTAGCAAAATATTAGCGAAACTCCCCCTCGTAAAGTCCCCGTTTTCTTCCCCGTGTCTTTCAGTCAGCATTTTTCCTCCTCGAGAGACGTCAAGTTAATATAAGTTGCTTGCAAACCTTATTTCGGTCGGGAAAATATTGTGAACAGTCAAGCGTGTGTGTGTGTGTGTGTGTGTGTGTGTGTGTGTGTGTGTGTATGGAGGTGGAGGTGATGAGTGAGGTGGCGAAGAAAGAAGAGGAGGAGGGAATGCGGTGAAGTGTGAGGGGGAGGTGAAGGGAATTGAAGGGGATGAGGGAGAGGTGGAGTGTAAAGGGAAGGGGATGAGGAAAAAGAGGGGGTAAGGTGAGGAAGGGAAAGGAGGTGGAGAGTGTGATGGGTGCTGTGTGTGTGTGTGTGGGTGTGCGTGTGTGTCCGTGTGTGTGCGTGTGCGTGTGTGTGTGTGTGTGTGTGTGTGTGTGTGGGAGCCATCGAGATTTACGATTATAAATGAAGTATTATCCCCATAACAATAAAAGCTTAATATAATAATCACGCCGCCAACATCAGCATAATAATCATAATTCAGTCCATGCAGTTACGATTCTATTCATAGCACAATAAAGTCACCTCTCTCTCTCTCTCTCTCTCTCTCTCTCTCTCTCTCTCTCTCTCTCTCTCTCTCTCTCTCTCTCTCTCTCTCTCTCTCTCTCTCTCTCTCTCTCTCTCTCTCTCTCTCGTGATGAAAACAAAAATCTACGAGATACTGAAATGTGGCAAACGATATCCGAAGACTTTCATCAACATACCCATCCCCATCACACACACACACACATACACACACACACACACACACACACACACACACACACACACACACACACACACACACACACACACACACACACACACACACACACACACACACACACACACACACACACACACTACACCCCTCACATCCCTGCCTTTACTACCTCTCATTCTTCATCCCCTTACCTCTTCCTTTCCTCTTACATTCCTTCCTCTCCCTCATTCCTCTCAATTTCCCTTACCTTTCCCTCATACTCCATTTCATTCCCTCCTTATCCTTATTTTTCCTTCGCCATCTGCTTCACCTTCTCCAATACTCCTGCACATCCGCCTCCTTCCCCTCCTCCTCCTTCTCCTCCTCCTCCTCCTCATCCTCATCCTCCTTCTCTCTCTTTCTCTCCCTCCTATATATTTACTGAGTGGCTGTATTGGCAAGCTCTTCCTTCCTTCCTTCCTCCTGGTGACCTTACAGGGGTGATCTTTTCTCCTCCTCTTTCTCTTTTTCCTCCTCCTCTTTCTCTTCTTTCTCTTGCTTTTTCTTCATGTGTTTCGTTTCTCCTGATTTTCTCCTCCTGTTCCTCTTTTTCATCTTCTCTCTCCTATTTCTCATTCTTCCTTTTCCTCTTCTACACTTTACCTCCTCCTCCTTCTCCTCCTCCTCCTCTTTCTCTTCTTTCTTCGCCAGCTTATTCACTTTATATTTTCCCCCGCCACATTGTTATTCCTCCTCCTCCCTCCTTCCTCACCCCTCCTCCTCCTCCTCCTCCTCCTCTTCCTCTTTGCTTGTGTCTCCTCGAGTATCGGACATTCTTCCTGCTTATCAATACTATCATGTTTACTTCGCCTCAGGACCAGCGAGGGCAGAGGAGGAGGAGGAGGAGGTTAGAGGTTGGTGAAGGAAATGTAGAGTGAATAAGCTGAAGAAGAAAAAGAGAGAGGAAAGAGGAGGAGGAAATAGAATAATAAGGAACAAGAGAAGAAAAAGGAAAGGTTGAATAAATAAGAAGAGAGGAAAAAGGAAGAAAGGGAGAAGGAGGAGGAGAAGGATGAAGAACAAGAGGAGGAATAGGAAAAGGAAGAGGAGTAGAAGAGATGAGAAGGAGAGAAGTGGAAGAGATGAAAAGAACAGAAGCAGAATGAAGAGGAGGAGGAGGAGGAGGAGGAGGAAGAGGAGGGGGAGAGGGTGATATTGACAGGAGTAAGAAGGACACTCACTTACTCGCTCTCTCTACTCCATTTCTCACTTAAAAAAGAAAACAGCATAAAGGAAAACGAAGAAAACAAGATGATGGATTTTGCGACTGTTTTCTATTTTCGTTTTCTAGATCACGTATTTTATTTTTGTTTTTGGTGTTTTATCTGTTTTATTTTTGTAGCAGTAGTAGTAGTAGTAATAGTAGTTGTTGTTGTTGTTGTTGATATTGTTGTTGTTTGTCATTTCGAAGGTAATTTGTCAACCATTATAGATTGGCCTTCGTATTACTTTGACCTTTTTTTTTAATGATGAGGGGAATAGTGAAGTGATTTTGTCTTATTAGGGAAGAGGAGACGAGGCAAAGTTATAATACTGGAGATGATTACGGCGTGGTGTACGATAGCAGGGAGAGAGAGAGAGAGAGAGAGAGAGAGAGAGAGAGGTTTAGTGAAGAAAAAAACAGATAAAGATAGATATATAGGAATTGATAGAAAGAGAGATTGATAGAAAGGCAGATAGATAAACAGAAATACAGGTAGATAGATAGGTTTATGAATAGATAGATAGACAGATAGATAGAAGAGAGAGAGAGAGAGATGTAGAACTCCGAAAAAAATATTGTATCTCAAAATAATGAAGGATTTAATTCCAATATATTTCGTGGAATTTGTGTTATTGTTCCCTAATGAATTAACACTTTGCGCTCCCCTACGCACGTCCTGGTCCCTTTATATTTTTATTATTATTATTATTACTATTATTATTATTATTATTATTATTATTATTATTATTATTATTATTATTATTATTATTATTGGCATCACACATTTCTGAGCGGTTGCCACGTATGCAATATATTCGTTTTAAAGCTGCCTACATGATCGGGGTCAGTATTAGTGTGTGAGTTCGTCTGTTTGTTTTTATTTCTACAGTAATCTTTTGGGTTTTTTTAACTTTCATTTCTTATTTTTACTTGAATGTATTTTTTTCCCTCTTTCTCTCTCTGTCTTAGCTTCTCCGTTCTTGTTTTATACTTGGTTTTACCTTTTCTGTTGCTGTTCTGTGTATTTTGTTTTATATAGTTGTCTTTTTTCTCTTCTACTGTTCTTCTTTTCTCCTATTATTGTTCTCTTTGTTTTATGACTTCTGTTGTGGTCTCTTCTTTTTCTCATATTTCTGTTCTCACTCTCTTCTGCCTCTCCTGTTTTTGTTCCCTCCCTGTTGTACTTCATGTTTGCTTTTCTTTCTATTTTCCTTCTTTCATTAATGCTTTCAGTTTTTTCACTTTTTTTTTATACGTAAATGTCTGTTGCTTCCTTTGTTATTTTCCTGTGTCTGTCTTTTTCTCTTTCATCAACATTTCCTTAGCAAACTCAAGTCCTGTATGTCTCTTCACTTCACTTCCACTCCTCTTTTTCTCATCTCTTCTCCTCCACTTCCTTTTCCTTCTATTGTCCTTCATTAGTCTACTTCCTTCTCCTCCAAGTCTTAAACCCGTCTCATTCCCTGTCTGTATTTCTCTGCTCGTTCATTTCCAAACCCTTTTTTATCGTGGCCCGGGCATCGGAAATGGATTTTTTTCGCCCCATGTGTATCCGGACGCAAATTAACTTTTTTCCAGAGCCCCGTGTGTCTGTCTGTCGGGCTGTCCACACTGTCGGCACGCGCGCTGCATAAATTCAAGGGTTTGTTATTTGATCATCATGAAATTTTCGGTTCCTGATGGGCGTGTCATGTGATACTGAATTCTCTGGCTCAAAAAAGCAGTTCGGGTTTCCAAAAAAAAAAAAATAGGCCAGCATACGAGAGAGAGAGAGAGAGAGAGAGAGTAGAAGAAAAAACAGCAATTAAATTGGAAAGAACTTTTTTTCCTTAACACAGTCTAACATATCGAGAAAAAGCTTAAAAGAAGAAACTCTCTCTCTCTCTCTCTCTCTCTCTCTCTCTCTCTCTCTCTCTCTCTCTCTCTCTCTCTCTCTCTCTCTCTCTCTCTCTCTCTCTCTCTCTCTCTCTCTGTCTATTTGTCTATCTGTCTATCCTTCTACATTTATCTAACTATATCTATCTCGCAGTACTAATAAAAATGGTGATAATAATAGTGATGGTGGTGGTGATGGTGATGATGGTGGTGGTGGCGCAGGCTTAGGATGTGACAAAAATTGATGATGATGGGTCTGGCGGTTGTTAATTATAAGTATCCTCAGCGGTGATGCCACAAGACGCCTGTAATGGTGTTGATGGGGCCGGAATGGACGAGAGAAAAATGGTGGTGGTGGTGGGAGGGATTAACAAGAGATGGGTATTGTGTTTGGTGGGAAGGTGGGGACTGGAAGGAGGAAGGTAAGAAAGTGGATAAGGGAGAAAGAAAAAAGTGAGGAGGGGAAAGGTGGGAGGAGAGAAAGGAAGGGGGAAGGAAAATGACGGTTGGAAAGATGAAGATTGAAAGGGGAAGGAGGTAAGGAGGAAAATGAAGAAGGAGAAAAAGGAGAAATGAAGAGAGGAAAGAAAGGTGAGGCTCTTCCTTCTCCCTCCTCTTCCTCTTCCCTTCTACTCCTATTCCTCATTCTTGTTATCCTCATCCTTATCTTTATTCTTTTCTTCCTCCTACTTATTTTTCTGTTCCTCCTCCTCCTCCACTTTCGCCCACATCTGGTATCGTTTTTCTTCCTTATTCGCTACTGTCTCCTCCTCGCCTTGAAGGATCTTGCCTCACATATGCAGCCTCTCCCCCGCACCTGAGTCTCACCTCCATTCTTCCTCACACCTGATGCTCCACCTCCCTCTCTGCCTCTCTCTTTCTCTTTCTTTCCTCCCTGCTTTACTCCTTCCTCTCTCCTCTGCAAACCTGTATCTTCCCCCTTCCTCTTCCTCCCTGCTTTACTCTTTCTTGTCTTCTCCCCTTTTCCTTCTTTCTTTTCATTCCCTCAACCCTTATTCCTTCCATTCACCCAGTCCCTATTCCTTCCATTCACTACACCTCCTCTACCTATCTATACCTACCTCATTACCTGTCTTTAATACCTTTTAATTCACCTGTACTTTGCCGGTCTACCAAAGAATAAGTTTCATTTGTGTCCACTGTAAGCATGGACCCCCAATCCAGCCTTTCTCTAGCTCCTCACACCTCCCTTACATGCCTATACTAACCTAATTACACCTCGTTAACACCTTTTTTTTTACCTGTACTCTAACCAGTTAACCTAAAAACAAGTCTCATTCGGGTCCACTATAAAGATAAACCCCCAAACCGTCATTTCTCCAGCTCTGAGATACCTATACTAACCTAATTACACCTCATTAACACCTTTTTTTTACTTTTCTCTAACCACTTAATCTAAAAACAAGTCTCATTCCTGTCCACTCCAAACATGTACCCCAAAACCGGCCACTTAAGCGCGTTAACAAACCTTTTTACCGACTTAGCGGTCAGAAGCCGGATCACGTGCGACGCTCCACAATACGATACTCTCACTCTCGCACTTTTACCGAATAATCACGTTTTTTTCCCCGTCTCGTTTTACTCCACTCGGCTGATCAACTTTCACGCGCGTCAACAGCAACACCTGATAGCCGCGCCTGTTTTAGGAATTAGGTGAGGGGGTGGAGAGGAGGGAAGGGGGTCACGGGAGGTGCTTTGAGGGAGGAGAAGAGGGAGGAAGGGAGAGAGAAAGAAGGAAGGGAAGGGATGGGGAAGTAGGAGGGAGAGAAACTGGAAGGGATAGGGAACGGAGAGGGATAAAATGGAAGGAAGGGATGGGGCTGAGGGAGGGAAAGAAAGGGAGAGGAAGAGAGAGAAAAGAATGCTATGGGATGAGGATTCTGTGCTGGACGTTGTAAGAGGAATGACGAAGGGATAGAAAGGACGAGAAAGAAAGAAGGGGAGGGAGAGAAAAGGGAAGGAAGGGATGAGGATGCTGTGTAGGATACTGTAAGGGAAATGACAAAGGGAAAAGAGAATGGGTAAAGGAGGCAATTAATGAAGTATGAATGTATAAGGAAGAGATGGGGAGGGTGTGTAGAAAGGGAGAGTAAGAAAGAGAAGGGAAGGAATAGGCCTACTGTCAAACCCCCTTCCCCTCTTCCTCTTGACCTCTTTGTGTACCTTCTAAATTATAACCCACTTCCTCCTCTTGCTTTCCTCTTGATTATGATAAAAAGGGTGGAGGTAAGGGGTAAGGGGAGGAGGGATATAGGCCTTCCCCCTCCCCTCTTCCCCCTCTTCCCTCTTCTGTACCTCCATTAAAACCCACTTCCTCTTCTTGCTGTCCTCTTCCATTAACAGAAAAAAAGAGACATTAACAGAAAAAAAGAGATACAGGGTAGGTAAGGGGTATGAAGGGGGTACGGTCTTTTAACTCCCCTCTCTTCCCCCTCTTCTCTCTTCTGTACCTCCATTAAAACCCACTTCCACTTCTTGCTATCCCCTTCCATTAAAAGAAAAAAAAAGATATAGAGTAGGGGTATGGAAGTGGGTACGGTCTTCCACCTCCCCTCTCCATTAAAACCCACTCCTACTTCTTCCTGTCCCCTTATTATAAAAAAAACGTATGGGTGTAGCGTCGGTCCTGATCCCCCGCCGTTTGGGTCAAGGTTTTTATGAACGTGAGTGAACGTCAGCGTTTTTGCGGCGCCCGGGATGATGAGTGGCCGCTGCGTTCTTGTTTTTATTGTAATCGTCGGGGTGTTCGACAGGTGGCTGTAATGTATATATCTTTTAGGGCAAAAATGCGAGCGTTCCGTAATGGGATTGTGAGAAAAACGGCGCCAATTTCACATTCAATCGCAAATGCATGAGTCAAAGGGGAGGTGTTGGATTTTTTATTTATATATTTATTTATTTATTTGTGTGTGTGTGTGTGTGTAAATATGAGTTTCGTGAGTTATTTTTCTTTTCCCTAAATAGATTTTTTAGGAGGATTTTATTAATTTTTTTCATGTTTTTTTAGGGGTATTTATACGTTTTTTTTTTGTTGTTGTTTTTGTTTTCATATATTTTTCGTTTTCATGTTCTTAGAGGGAATTTATTCTTTTTTTTTGGTTTTCATTTTTCATTTTATTTTTTTATTCCATTCATATTGTTTTTCGTTCTATTCATTTTCTTTCATAATTTTACGTTTTATGCCACCATTGTTTTCATATTTTTTGGTTCCATTCGTTTTTTTTTTTGTTTTTTTTGCAAATTGTGGTTCTGTATTTTTTTTCTACTTCTGTTTCCTTTTTTGTTATTCATATTTTGGGGAAAGTTTAATTCATCCTTTTTCCACCACATTCATATCTTGCAACGACGTGATTTGTCGCTGATTGCCTTTTCCTTTTTGTAGACTTTGCCGTGATTTCCCGCGACCAAGGCAGCGTGGGAGTGCCAAAAGCGCAGGTTAATTAACGTGCACCTGCGGGATTAGTAGTAATGGCGATGGAGGGGTGGGGGGCGAGGAGGGGGGAGGGAGGGGAGTATGGGAGTGGAGGCTACATCGCTATGCTTGACCCACTTTCATCCAATGCGTCCACAGCCATTACGAACAAGTACTTATCATCCTTCTCCTCTTCCTACTTCTATTTCTGTTCCTCCTCCTTCTCTTCCTCTTTCTTTTTTTTCCTTCTTCTCCTCCTCCTCCTTCTCCTACTCCAGCTACACTTACTCCTTCCTCTTCCTCTTCCCTTTACTCCTCCTCCTCCTCCGTTCCATTACCATCACTACCTTCCAATATCATTATCTTCTACTCCACTTACATCCACCCTCCACTGTCTTTACCCACATTCCCTCTATCCTTCATTCACCTTATTAACTTACCCTTCATCAATCATCCACTTCACCAACCATCCATTCTGCACTACGAGACAATCAGACGATTCAATTTCACCATCCAGGAACAATTTCACCATTAAACACAACGTTCCGTCCCTCACCTATGCAGACTACCTGAGGAGGATGAAAGAGTAAGCACAGGTGAGGCGGCAGGTGCGAAGGCGAGTGTTGGAGGCCAGGTGTGATATGATGCTGGACTGCCGCTCTGCTAAGGTCAAAGGTGAAGGGTTGAGGGTCATATGACTAGGCGCGGTCATGGGGTTATGGAAGGGTTGGACTTAGGCGGTGTGTGGGTGTTAGGGACGAGGGGAAAGGGTGTGTTTGTGAGTGTGTAGGTGTTGGGGTCGGAAAGGTCGGTGGGTGTAGTGTGCGTGTGTGTGTCTGTGTGTTATTTTTGCTAGTTTTTTGTTTGTTTATTTGTTTTGGGTAGTTCGTGTGTATGATTTATGTTTGTATTGCTCATATATGTTTGTGTGAGTGTGTGTGTGTGTGTGTGTGTGTGTGTGTGTGTGTGTGTGTGTGTGTGTGTAGACCAGTCATACATGTAATACAGCAAACATTCTCCTCTCATACATCACAGTTTCCTTTCCTCCACTTTATTCAGCACTCAGCAGATTAACCACCAGGTACAAAACCACATCATCTTCACGTAACAACAAAACCAAACCCATTAACACACACACGTCCAAAACAACACTCAAAAACAAGTATCAGGGGAGTTATTCAAATACAAACTAAGCTTCAATGTGTTCCCTCTGAAGCAAAATTAATGTGCAGACGATATGCGAATACAGAAGCGAACGGAACGCGGTGGGAGCAATGATTAAACGCTGACAAAATTATTCACAGTCCCTTCGCCGAGTACCGTTGAAACCCCCACTTGAATCTCCAACGCATCCTCGCCACCGCGCAGATGCCGTGTGAAAAAAAAGAATTCATTGGGCGTCCGAGGTTCCGCGCCATCAATTAATCCGAAGGTCTACCTGAGCGTCGTGTTTCCCACCTGAAAGAGCGCATGCTAGAGTAGGGAGTCCAGGTGCAAGATGCTGTGGGCAGGTGGACAGGTGCGCTCCTTGCCTGGTTTTGCGTTTTGCGATAAGACGTTACAGAGAGATTGTTTTAAAGATTGTGACCTCAAAATCCTGCTCGTAGAAAGGAAATAGACGCCAAAAAAGGTGATTAGATTAGATGCAAGATGTTCTGTGTGGGTAGACAGGTGCGCGCCAGATGTTTTTTCGTGTTGCGATATTACAGGGCAGGTGGAGAGGGTTATAAAGAAAGTGACCTCAAAATCCTGCTCGTAGGAAGGAGATAAATGTCAAGAAAGGTGTTTAGATTTTGATGCAAGATGGTGTGCTCAGGTATAGACTCAGGTGCACGCCATGTAAGAGAAGGCAAATTAAGAACTGCAAAGAAAAGACCCGTGAAGAAAATGGGAGACATCAAAACAGGTGCATCAAATCTACTATGTCCAGAAAAAGAGGCGCCGCGACAAAAGCGTTCGCCTGTGTCTCCCTGGACGGCTCGGAGCAAAATTTAGATTCGTCATCGGCTTCGTCATTTAAATTTTCTATGAGGATGGGAACAAGCGGCTCAAAATGTTGCTCGCAAATAGCAGTGGGCGAGAAATCAAATTTCCTTCCCTTTCATTTCTCATGACCCGCACCACTTCACCGCCGCTGCCAAACCTACCACAATATATATTTCTGGGCCCTGTCAGCCCCACGCACGCTCTACACCAACTTATGCCACCGGTGGACATAAATTCACGTTTTGACATGTCTGGACCAGCAGCAGCAGTTTCGGGGTTACACTCTAATTAATCTGTATTTAGTCCACATATGACAATGAATTCAAGTTTTCCAGACGCCGCCGCTGCAGCATAATCCAGCATAATCATAATTATTGCGTGGCGGCGCGCCTGCCCCCGTGCAGGGAATTCCAGTCCACTGAAATTTTCATGGCGGGAGGAGCGACATTGGCTGCCTCACAACCTTTAATTGTAGCAGCGGTTGAGCAAGAAATATTTTGTTGGAAGCAGCGGCCCCATCGCGACCCCGGACCCTCGCTGCTGTTTCTTCAATAATTTCCCTCGTCATGTTTTTGTCGCGTCATCTGGCAGCGGCAGGAACACACGTGTCGGGCCCCGGGGACCTGACCCAAGGAAGAATAAGCTCGACTCCAGCACGCCGCCGTACCAGCCGACACCACCACCACACCGCCGGCAGCAGGACAGCCAGGCGCCGCACAGTAATCGTCTGTCCCAACAACTAAAAACAAGTCATATATTCTAGCCACACGCCAGGTGCGAGTTATGAGTCCACCTGGCCGCGCGTTGGACAGTCAGAGCTCCTGTTTCATTCAGAGCCCCGTGTAGCGCCTCACCTCCCGCCGCGGCCGTGCCTCATGCGTGCTCTGCCTGAGGGCCGTGCATGGCTGATGGCCGGGGAGGGCATTAACTATTCACTCCTTGGGTTCTAGTTCGTGCAGATAATACTGTTACATGCTCTAGAGAGTTAAAAGTTACCATCAGTCTTAGTCAGTGGGCAGGCCGCAGCCCCGGACCCGTGGGTGGCCCGCACGAAACCGTATATCACATGTGTGTGTGTGTGCTGTCTTTTGTTGGCCCCCCGCCGGGCCGCCGCGTGTTGACAGGCCGGCGCGAACGGGACGGGACAGGACGACGCGGGGCGCGGCGTGCGGGGCAGGATAGGGAAGGGGACGGACGGGGCGGCCTCTGCGTGACAGTCAACACTCGAAGCGGCGCTTTCAGAATTACAACACAGAGGGCACGAAACTTTTTTATTGTCTCGTGTGTGTGCTGGTGCGTTGTGTGTGTGTGTGTGTGTGTGTGTGTGTGTGTGTGTGTGTGTGTGTGTGTGTGTGTGTGTGTGTGCACGCGCGTGGTTTATTCATTCCCGGGTCCAATCTTCACTGGTGTTTTCCCCAGGTACCGATAATTACTATTTTTTCCTCGACTCGGCTTGGTAAATCGTCATCCAAGAGACAATAATTATCGTCTTTAAGCGTCGCGTCGCCCTGCGCCTCCCCCGGGGAAGCCGTGACGCAGCGGGGTGGGCCCCCCCCCCCCCCCCCTCCATCGCCGAGGCTTGCAGGGGCGGCATCCTCGGCAGTGTTTCCAGTGTCTGATCGATCTGCCGCCAACTATTTATCACGTATTGATCCTCGGCCGCGGCTCCTCACCTGTGTAAGTGGCCGCACGCCGCCGAGCAACGGGAAGACGCGACTCTGAGCGAGGAGGCGCGGGTCTGAGGCCGTCCTCCAGCAGACAGGAGGCTCGGCAGGGCGGCAGAGACGGTAGAGTTAGCGTTATGCACAGAGCGCTGCGCCGCCGAGCTTCCCGGTGACGGGCGCCGCGCGAGGCACCAAACAAAGGTGAAGGCCTCGGGGGTGCCGCCCTGCGCTCGCCGATCGATACAGTTATCGATCGGCAGCAGGCGGAGGCGAGGCGTCCAGCTGTCCTTGTTCCCGCTGCCTCCCGGACCTGCCGCCACCTGCCCGCCGCGGTGCACACGTGCGTCGGTGCACCGAGTGTTTGACGTGATTGGGAGATTTGTTACTTTCACCGCCTGGCCGCGGTGACAGGCGCCTCCAGGCACCGCCATGCACCTGCCCGCGAGGCACCAGTGGCGTCCTCGAGCGGCGAGTCACTGCTCGCCTTGCATTACAAAAGGTCACTTGTCGCAAGCACGGATGACGGACCCCGCCTTGGCAACCTTTGTCTGACATTTGTTACCCCGGTGACTTCATCACGGCTGCTCCTGCCCCGTCCCTGTCACGCCCCGCCCCGCCCCACCTCACCCGGCCCCGCTCATCATACTAACACGCTTTCTCTTCCCTCTTCACCTCCGACAATCATCTGCTATATCTTCTCCCCTTCCTTCAGTCATTCCCTCCTTTCCTCCCCCTTCCTTCACCTGCTGCTCTCTCCCTCCCTCCCTTCCTCCATCCCTCTCTCCCTTCCTCCACAAGTCACCCCTCACTCCGTCCCAATCCCCCCTGTCATCCCGTCCTGCCTCTCCCTTTCCCGTTCTTTCTCTCTCCCTCACCCCTCACTTTCCTCCTTCCTCCCATCCCCCTCCCTCCCTCCCTCCCTCCCTCGCCTTCCGCACGTAATCAATGACCTTTTCAGCCGCGTCTTGCTGGCGGAGGGTTACGTTTCATTATTTTTAGGGGGATTCGTTCTTTTAATTTGGCCAATCAAACGTAAGTCTTGAAAATAAATATTCCAGCGATGTTTTCCAATGACCTCCCAGCTCACGGTCATTATATTCATCGCGTCTCTCATTGCAATTTGCAGATTAATAAAAAAAATATCGTATTTCATGTGATTTTAGATGATGATGATTTTTTTATATATATTTATTTATTTATTTATTTATTTATTTATTTATTTATTTATTTATTTATTTTTTGCATACGTTCCTTCCCTTCCTTCACCCGCCGTTAGTATGACTTAGTGTTTGGGGTCATTTTCATAATTTACGTAGTTGATCGTGTATGACTTTTTCTTTCTCGTAGTGCAACTAATTTTCTTTTTGTTTTTGTTTCTCCATATCGTGTTATTCTTTATTAATTTCACAAACTTTCCGTCGCCGAACATTTCCATAATTTACTCACTTGATCGTGTAGAACTTTTTTTTTTTCTCTGTGTGATTCATTTGTTTTTGTTTTTATTTACTTAACAACAAACTTTCCATCACCGAACAAAGACATGAACGGAAGAAAGAAAACGATGAAAAGAATCGCATTTACATCGTTCTTTAAAGATAAAAAGAAAACAAAAAAAGAAACATACGCATTGGTGAAAATAAGAGAAACCATAAAAATAACCATAAATACATCAAATTAAACCTTACACAAAGAGAGGAAGTACATGGTGGAATTCATTATGTAGAGTGGAGGGAGGGAGAGAGCAGGTGGAGGGAGGGAGGGAGCAGGTGAGGGCAATAGGAGGGACAGGTTAAGGGCAGGGAAGGGGGCAGATTAAGGGCAGGGAAAAGAAAGGTAAGGGGTAGGGAAGGGGCGGAGGAGGGGCAGGTTAAGGGGTTGGGAAGTGGCTGGGGAGGGGCAGGGGAGGGGCAGGTGAGCGGGTGTGAGCCATAAAGGTGTACAGAACATTCTTTACCCGGAAAAAGGAAATCTCTTTGGCCAAGGCGGAAATAAATTCGCTTAAGCTGTCACTGATAAACGTGGCTCCTCTTGCCCCGAAGCACCGCGTTCACTGCATGGTAAAAGGAAATAAAAATAAAGAAAGTTTTGAGATGCACAGCTGTTTATCTTTTTATTTATTTGTTTACCTTGAGATGCAGAGCTGTTTATTTTTTTATTTGTTTATAATGGTATCTAGTTTTGTTTATAATGGTCCCTAGTTGTGTTTATTATGGACCATAGTTTTGTTTATAATGGTTCCTAGTTTTGTTTATAATGGACCCAAGTTGTGTTTATAATGGTCCCTAGTTTTGTTTATAATGGTCCCTAGTTTTGTTTATAATGGTCCCTAGTTTTGTTTATAATGGTCCCTAGTTTTGTTTATAATGGTCCCTAGTTTTATTTTTTGTACTTAGATAAAAAAAAAAAAAACAGGAAAACGTAACAAACATTCGTATTTCTAACTCATTTTCTTTTGCGAACAGGAAACTAATTCACCACATGGACACATCTTCACACCATAGCAAAACACACACACCAATACAACCACACAACCTTAGGCCACAGAACGCAAAATTTCAACACACACACACACACACACACACACACACACACACACACACACACACACACCACCACTACTAACACCACCACCAACACCACCGCACACAGCCCCACCTCGAACCCATCACCACATCCCCACACCAGATCTCACCACCACCACTAATCCCCCCCTCCCCCCCATCACCACCATCTCCATCACCATCACCATCCGGAAAAAAGTTCGGCGCGCGCGTAATTTCGGTAAGAGGGAGGAAAGTTCGGCTTTAAGGTTTTAATATCAAGAAGGGCGAATGAGTTATAGATCTTCTTGTAAAAACGGCTGAGTCCTGGTCCACGTCATAATCCCGCCCATTAATGAAGGTGTAATCATTAAGGAAAGACGCACCTAATGAGACCACAGGGAGAGAGAGAGAGGGAGAGGGAGAGGGAGAAGGAGAACGGGGTAGGGTAGGATCATAGGAAGGGGGATACTACTCTCTCTTTCTCTCTTTCTTTTCCCTTCTCTCCTTCCTTCTTTCCTGTTTCCACTTCACTACCTCCTCCTTGTTTCTTCCTTCTACGCCTCTCTCTTCTCTTTTCTTCTCTCCCTTTTTCCTTTTTCCTTATTTCTACTTCTCCCCTTCACCTTCTCTCTTCCATTTCTTCTCCTTTTGCTCTTTTTCCTCTTCTTCCTCTTCTTTCTCCTTTTTCCACTTTTATTTCCTTCTACTCCATCTGTATCTTCTTTTTTGTCGTTCCTCTTCTCAGGCCTCTTCTTCCTTCCTCCTCCTCCTCTTCCTCTATCTTGATCTTTGTCTTCCCCTTCGTTTCTTCCTTTTCCTTCTCATCCTAATTGTCCTCACTCTCTTCCTCTCTCTCCTTAGTATTTCTTTTATTTATTTTTTTCTCTTCAAACTTTTCTCTACATTTCTTTTTAACTTTTTTTCTTTTCATTCATTTTCTTTTCTTTTCTCATTTCTCTATTCTCTCTTCTCTTTTTTTCTCTTTTCTCTACATTTATTTTAACCCTTTTTCTCTCCTCATTTTCTTTTCTTTTCTTAACATTTCTCTTATTTCCTCTTCCCTTTTTTTCTCTTTTCTCGACATATCTTATCAATTTCCAGCATTTTCTTTCCTTTTTCTTCACTTTTTCGTCTCACTTTCAACGAATATTAAAATTTCTGGCTGACCAAATTTTCCTGTTTTCCTTTCCGTATCAGTTGTCTTCATTTTCTGATTCTTCTTCTTCGGGGTCGGTTTCTTAGGTCTGTGATTTTTCTTCTTTGCATTTTCATCATTTGTTCCCTGTGTTTTCCTTCCGTTTTCAATTTCCTCTTCATTTCGGGCGTAATTACATTCATTTATTCCTTTTTCGTTTTAAATTTCTCTTCGTCAAATTATTTTCTCGGGTGTTGTTGTTTTTCGTTTTCTTTGTCCCTTTCTCTGTTTTCCTTCTTCCCTTTTCTTTCTTCTTTCCCCCTTTCTCCTGTTCCTTTCTCATCTGACATTCTCCCTTCTTTCCCTTTCCTCTCCTTCCCCTCTCCCTTCCTCCCTTCCCTTCCCCTTCTTCTTCTTTCGTTTTTCCCTCATCCATTTCCTCCCTCTCTCCCTTCCTCCCTTCTTTCCCTCTTCTCCCTCCCATCATCTGCATATCATCCAATTAACATTATTTTCTATTTCTCTTCATCCTTCTCTTCGCATCATCTTTTTTCCATCTTTATCTTGCCTTTCCTCATTTCTCCTTCCCTTCGCCGTTCATCCTTCTTAGATATATACTTTTTCCTCACTCCTCTCTCTTCTTAATTCCTCTAATCCTTATAAACGTTCCATTATTTTCTATTCGCCTCATTTGCCATCTGTCTCGTCTCCTGTTCTTCCTCTTCTTTCTCTTCCCTTCCCCTTCTCCTCCATTCGTCTTTATTAGTTCATGTGTTTTGTGTTCCCCTGTCCTCATCTTCTCATTGCTAAGTGGCTATCTATTAATTATTTTTCTATGTTATTCTTCGTTTCCAGTTTACTTTTTTCTGTATTCAAGTTTCTGCGTACCTGAACTTTCTCACCTTCAAAGTCTAATTAAGGCCATATACCTGTCCTTTCTTACCTGTACGGCCCACCTGAGAACTGCTTTTCCTCTCATTAATCACCTATTTTACCTTTTCTTCCCACCTGGCCTTCCTTCACCTCCACATTCCTCACCAGCGTACAGATTTTGCCCTCATACATCAAGGCATTACTCGGCGGTATTTGCACTTTTTTCGCCTCATTAGTCTTAATCTCCGTCAGCCTCTTTTCTCCGCCTTACTCTTTATTGTTTCCGCGGGTTTTTCCTCGGCCCGAAGGCGTAATGGGACACCTGCCGAGGCCATCCATAAATCAAGAGTGTTTTACCGCCTCTGTCAAATACGGTGAGTGCTTAGCGCTGAGACGGGGGACGAGGAGGAGGAGGAGATGGTGGGATGGAAGTAGGGTAAGAAAGGGAGGCAAGAAAAAGAGGAAGACAGCGAGAGAGGGAAAGGGAAGAAAGTGCAAGGGAGGGAGGATGGGTTAGGTTAGGTTAGGGGAAGAAAGGAAGGAAGGAAAGTGGGTAGGAGGAGAGAGAGGCAGGGAGGGAGAGGAAAGAAAGATCAAGTGAAGGGAGAAGGAAGTATATAAGGATAGGGGAGAAAAAAACAAAGGGTGTAAGAAAAGAGGGACGGAGGGCTGGAGGGAGAGAACAGCGGGAAAAGGGTGATTCAAGGAGGAAGGGTTTTGGAGATAAGGGGATGAAAAAAAGGAGAGGAAAGAAGGGAAACAAAAGGGAAAGGGGAGGGAGGTGCACTGAAGGACGAAAAGAGGGCAAGATAAAGAAATTGGAGAGAAAAATAGCCCACAAAGGCATAAGAAAAATGAAGATTAAAGAAAAGCTAAATAAAATAATGAAAGAAAAGGGAGAAGCACAAGAAAGATAGGAGGAGGAATGAGGAATAGGGCAAGGGAAGATATGATGGAAGATAGCAAGGAGGAGAAGAAAGAGGGAGAGAAGTTCGCGTGGTCAAAAGAAAGGAAGGAGTTATGGAAGAGCCGTGGAAGAAGGATTAAGAGAGGGGATTGGGAGCAAGGGAGAGAGGGAAGGAGGAGAGGGGGGAAGGGATGAAGAAGGAAGGATAGATGGAGGAGGTTACGTAAGGGAAGAGAAAGAGGGGATTGTGAAGGAAGGAGAACGAAGCAACTAGGAAAATGGATTAGATAAAGTTAGGGAAAGGAAATAATTGATGGACTAAAAGAAGACGAAGAAGAAGAGGAAGAAGGAAAAAGGAAATAGGTTGAATAGGTAAGACAGGGAAAAATACTTGAGTCGAGTTCATGCAAATAAAAAAATAAAGAAGAGATGATTAAAGAGAGTATGAGAAGGAAACATGAGACAAAAAAATCCATACAAACAGAGAGAGATAGAGAAGGAAAGTAGAGAAGCGAAAGAAGGAAGGAGAGAAAAATGCAAAAAGAAACACATAGACAAAGAGAAAAGAGAAGACCAGGAGAAGGGAGAAAAGAATATTGGGAAACAAGAATGAAGATAATGGGAAAAGCAAAGGAAGAAAGGAGCCATTAGAAACGAGAGGACAGGAGAAATGATAGAAGGGGAAGAGGGGGAAGGAGGAAGGAGAATGGGAATGGAGGAGAGGGAGATAAGTAAAGGGGGAGACTCTTACCTAAGGGGAGAAGGGAGGAGAAATGGGAGAGGCTTACAAGGGGGGAGAGAGAGAGAGAGAGTTATTTTGTTATTATTTTCCTCTTTATTATTATCATTATCATTATTATTATGCTTTGGCTCTGAAGATTTTTTATTTCAACTCATTGATATATTTTTTTTTCTTTTTAGAGTACGACGTCCAATCAAATTAATCCTTCGCCTTTTTATAAATTCACGTGTGTAGGAGTACTCTCTCTCTCTCTCTCTCTCTCTCTCTCTCTCTCTCTCTCTCTCTCTCTCTCTCTCTCTCTCTCTCATTTTCACTCATTTCCTCATTTTTCTTATTCCAAACTTCAACTTCTCACTCTCCCATTCTCTAATTCATAACCCCCAACCCACCACAGCTCTCGGTCTCGGTCTCGCTCTCGCTCTCTCGATATTTGGCGTCCCAATCAAACTTGCATAGGTCACTGCACACACCCACGGAGCCTCACTGCTCGCGAATATTGTGAAGAGGCGGGCTTGAGAAAAATTACCACGACCATGTTTGTATTTCAAGAGCTCTAACGTGCCCCCCCCTTCCCTCCTCCACCTCCCTCTTCCGCCCCCTCCACCTCCTCCTCTCTCTCTGTGTCTCTCCCCAACAACTCTCTCCTCCTCCTTCCTTCTCACTTCTCCTCTCTGAAGGGATGTGGAAGGTAAGGGAAGAGGAGGGAAAACAAGGAGAGGAAAAGTACAGGATGGTACAGATGAAATTGAAATGTTTGTAGAGGGTAAAGGTATATGTGGGTGGAGAGAGAGAGAGAGAGAGAGAGGGGTCATAAAAGTCTTGGGACATGGCTTTCCTCATTTCACTATCCCGTAGACTATTCCAACGAGAGAGAGAGAGAGAGAGAGAGAGAGGCACCAGGTGTGAAAGAGAGCCATCGACCACCTGGAAACATTGGCCTCAGAGAACTTTAATCAATATAACCTGACGGGTAAACATTGTCCTCCTCCTCCTCTTCCTCCTCCTCCTCTTCCTCCTCCTCCTCCTCCTCCTCCTCCTCCTCTTCTCCCACCCACTTCCTCTAATTTGGATTCCTTTTCCTCTCTTTTTCAGTTTATTTTCCTTGTGATTTTTCTTTTACCTTTTCAATTTTTATTAGTCTTCCTCCTCCTCACCCCCCCTCCTCCTCCTCCTCTTCCTCCTCCTCCTTCTCTTCATCTCTTATTACATTCTCCTCTCTCTCTCTCTCGTACATTTTTATCATTCCTCTCCGTGTCATACAACCCACCTCCTCCTCCTCCTCCTTCTGTCTTCTTTCTCCTCACCCTCTGTTTTCTTCCTTCCCACTTTTTTCCTCCTCATCTTCCTTCTCACCTTTCTCTCATTTTTCTCTCCATCCTCTCTTCGTCCTTTGTTCTCGTTCTTTTTTTCCTTCTCTTTCTCATCTCTCACACCTTCCTCCTTTTACTCCTCCCCTTCACCTCCCTCTTTTTTTCTTTCTTCTTCCTCCACTTCCCTCTCCGGTTACAAGGTTCTGTCTCTCTCGCTCTCGCTTTCTCTCACTCTCTCTCTCTTTTTTATTCCTTGTTTTACCTTTTTTTGCTTTTGTTTCATCTTCTACAATCCTTCCATTTACCTGCTCCCCTAACTCTCCTCCTCCTCCTCCTCCTCCTCCTTCTTCTTCTCTCCCTCTCTCCCCTCCTTCCTTCCTTCCTTCCCTTTTGCGCCGCCAACATTTATATTTTACACTTTTCGTTTACTTTGTCGCTCCGATGTTTCTCTCTCTCTCTCTCTCTCTCTCTCTCTCTCTCTCTCTCTCTCTCTCTCTCTCTCTCTCTCTCTCTCTCTCTCTCTCTCTCTCTCTCTCTCTCTCTCTCTCTCTCTCTCTCCTCTCTCTCTCCTCCTCTCTCCTCTCTCTCTCTCTCCTCCTCCTCCTCCTCCTCCTCCTCCTCCGTCCTGATAACGCAGTCGTGGAGTCTGACACGTAGACACTTTTTTTCTCTTCCATGTGGAGGAAAGAAGGGGTGTTGTTCTTCCTCCTTTTCCTCCTCCTCCTCCTCCTCCTCTTCACTTTTTTTCTTCTCGTTTACTCTCCCATTTTTTAATCTCGTCTTCATTTAGCTGTGTGTGTGTGTGTGTGTGTGTGTGTGTGTGTGTGTGTGTGTGTGTGTGTGTGTGTGTGTTCGATATTATCACAGTTTACATATGTTAAGGTTTTATTATTTTTTTACTATCTATTTTCTTAGTTATGATGGGTCTAAAATTAAAAAGTAAACAAATATGAGTTTTTTCGATGAATTGTGAATAAATTTGTTCATATTTTGTTATTTCTTTCGTTAATTATCCTTGTTTTGTGTCTTCTAATTTTCTCTTTCTCTTTTATTGCAATTGTTTCAGCCCTACACCTTTAGTTACTCTCTCTCTCTCTCTCTCTCTCTCTCTCTCTCTCTCTCTCTCTCTCTCTCTCTCTCTCTCTCTCTCTCTCTCTCTCTCTCTCTCTCTCTCTCTCTCTCTCTCTCTCTCTCTCTCTCTCTCTCTCTCTCTCTCTCTCTCTCTCTCTCTCTCTCTCTCGTGTTTCCTCCTCCGGTTGTCTGTCTCCCTTTTCTCGCCTCCCCTTCTCAATTTCCTGTCTCCCTCCCTATCTCCCCCTGCCTCTCTCTCGCTTGCTCTCTTTCTCTCTCTCGCTCTCGGTCTCTCTCTCTCTTTCTCTCTCTCTCTCGTCGGCAAAAACAAATTAGGAATGCTATTGGCTCGTTTTAGCGCCATCCAGAGCCGGTTCATGACTGACGACAGACGCGAGTGAGTGGTTCAACAAATACAGCAGTCACCGGTATTAACTCCGCCGCGGATAATGAAATTGGCTCTCCCGCAGAAATTAACTGAGGCTGCTTCCCACTCATCCACTTTCGCTCCTCCCTATCTACCGTCTTTCGTTAATACCTATTCATACTTTTGTTGCTGTCTTCCCATGTTTGTTCCTATCTGTCCATTTTTGTTCCTGTCTATCCATGTTTGTTCCTATCTATCCATTTTTGTTCCTGTCTACCCATGTTTGTTCCTATCTATCCATTTTTGTTCCTGTCTATCCATGTTTGTTCTTATCTGTCCATTTTTGTTCCTGTCTTCCCATGTTTGTTCCTATCTATCCATTTTTGTTCCTATCTATCCATTTTTGTTCCTATCTATCCATTTTTGTTCCTGTCTATCCATGTTTGTTCCTATCTATCCATTTTTGTTCCTGTCTATCCATGTTTGTTCCTATCTATCCATTTTTGTTCCTGTCTATCCATGTTTGTTCATATCTATCCATTTTTGTTCCTGTCTATCCATGTTTGTTCCTACATATTCACTTTATTTTCTCCTTTCTCTGGTTTATCCACTTTCGTTTCTACTTATCTACCGTCTTTTGTTCCTACCTATTCTAATTTTGTTCCTGTTCACCCGTTTGTTCCAACCTATCCACTTTAATTCTATCCTCTCTTCTTTTTCCACTTTCGTTCCTCTCTTCCTACCGTCTTTCGTTCCTACCTATTCCTATTTTTGTTCCTGTCCACTTTTTTTTCTCTCCTCTCTCACAGAACTTTAATGATGCTTGGTCCTGTTCACCCATTTCATTCCTCTACTTTCGTCTTTGGTGTCTTGCTTTCGTTTCTACTTTCCAATTTTCGTTTTTACCTATTCCCTCTCGTCCTGCATACCCATCACGTTCGTTTTTATCAATCCACTTCTCCTCCCACTTTCATTTCCCACTTCCACTTGTGTTTCTACCTATCCACTCTTCTTCCTCCTTCGTACCCCATTTCTTTCTACCTATTGTCTCCTATAATTGATTTTTGTAACGTTTTTTTGACGTTTTTAAGAATGCTTTGTGTAGGTAGCGATTAACATACGGAAGATAGTTGTAAACACACACACACACACACACACACACACACACACAGACAGTCAGTTCGCCAGGTCTGTCTGTCTGCCTGTCTGTCTCTGGGGCTAATTTAAAAGTGAGTCATTACCGTCCATCATTTTCCTTAATCAAACTGCCTCCCCGTCCGTTTTTAATTGTTCCTCCTTCCATCCCCGGCGCCATTAGCCTCGTTTTCCATATTCCCATCTTTCTTTAATTTTTATTGGACATGATTTTTTTTTTTTTTTCGAATGATGACTTCATTTCTTGCTTGTTTTGTTATCTCTAATTCTGTGTTTCTTTTAATGTTGTTTTGTTAGTGTATTCGTTCTTCCTGTTTGTCTATGTATGTATGTATGTATGTTCTCTCTCTCTCTCTCTCTCTCTCTCTCTCTCTCTCTCTCTCTCTCTCTCTCTCTCTCTCTCTCTCTCTCTCTCTCTCTCTCTCTCTCTCTCTCTCTCTCTTATCCCTTTCTCCTATCGTTCTCGCTTCCATTCTCTTCTCTTTTCTTCTCTCACCCTCTTTTTCTCTCTCCCTCTCTCCCTCCCTTCCTTTTCTCCCTCTCTCCCTTCCTCCAAAACGTCCCATCATGGAGATCTGTCGTTTCTCCTTCCTCACTTTTTCCTCCATTTCTTCTTTGCTTCCCTTTCAACGCTTTCCTCTGTCCCACCTGTCTCTCTCTCGCTCTTGCTCTCGCACACACACACACACACACACACACACACACACACACACACACACACACACACACACACACACACACACACACACACACACACTGCGTAACTGTATGAGAGAAGAAAACGCGAACGGAATATGAACAGAACAAAAAAATATTATAAGTGAAAGTACCGGAAAAAAGTATAAGCGCGAGAAAGCGGGAGTTTATAAGCGCGTTCCAGACAGCATAGACGCCGGTGATGAAGTCGTGGGTCTCAATAGTACGGGATGCTGGGATGCTGCGCTCTCTCTCCCTCTCTCGCTCGCTCTCTCCCCGTCCCTGTGTCTTATGGCGTCCGTTTATCTCCGCGTCTCTGCTAAAATATTCCGTTTCCGCCTATCATAACTTTCACGGAGGGAGAGGGTATCTGAGAAGGAGGGGAGGGAGGGCGGGGGACGATGGGTAGGTAGGAAGGGGGATGAGAGAGTAAGTAGGTAAGTGAGGGAGGGAGGGAGAAGGGGAGGTACATGTGAGGGAGGCAGTGGGAAGGGTAATGATGGGGTAGGTTAGTGTCTTCGTCCTTTTCATTCCAAAACGTAATATCAGTGACAACTCTCTACTTCCCGTACACTCCTCCTCCCCCCTTTCTTCTCCTCCCCCTCTCCCATATACCAGAAACACCTCCCTGTTCTCTCATCCCTCTCTTGGCTTCATATCCTAGTACAGTACACTACAGCGCACCCATACATACACTTACATGAATATCCCCCTCTGTCCTTTTCCAACGCCATCTCCTATACTGGCAAAGAACACTGGAAACACTTATTCTTAACACTGCAACACCCTAGATCCATCCTTCCTCGCATCCTCTCTCTCTTTCGAAGCCCTATAGAAACACTAGGTACACACATGCACCTGTCCAAAACCGTAACACCCTAGACGCATTATATCCCATCCTCCCTCTCTCTCTCTCTCTCTCTCTCATTCTCCCAGCCTCCACCCGATGCATCCTATCCCATCCTCTCTCTCTCCCAGCCTCCAGCCAGCTCTGTAGAGACTCCTGGGCGCGATATCAATGAATTCTCCGGACTTTTTCTCTTTCCGTCGCTCTTTTTACATAGGAGGGCGTATTGGAGGCATGGCTCAGGCCCGGCTTGCCTCGCGCCTTCCTTTGATGGTTCGTAAAGAGGCGCCTCGGGGAAGGGTATGACATGTAAATCACAGCGGGCCGGCAGGTGATGGGGGCGCTCAGGTGGCATTCCCGTGCAAATTCTTAACATTCCCGGTGAGATTTGTGACATTAACACGGAATGACCGAAGGACGAGGCGGAGTGAACCGTTTTAAAGTAGAGAGACGGACAGACAGACTGAGACAGAAACAGGCAGACGGATATATGAAGAGAGTGTATATTGCTTAAGTTATTCAAAGGATTTATTAGCAAGTTCCCCAGTTATAGGAGACACAAAAAGGTAGACAGACAGACAGACAGACAGACAGACAGACAGACAGGCAGACAGACAGATGGAGTGTTAGAGGATATGATTTAATAGTTGTTCAAAGGATGCAAATGTAACTTCCCCGTAAAAGAAGACAGACAGACAGACACACACGCATAGAAACAGACAACCATATTATTTAAGCTGTTCAAAGGATATGCTCTCGTGTTTCCGGCTAAAGGAGAAACAGACAAACAGCAGCAGATAGAGAGACAGACAGAGGGACAGGATGTAAAAGGATGTCATGTAGTTTTTTTAAGTATATATTCGTATGCATCAAAATCTCAGGCACAACACGAATTCCAATATGATGTGCAGTGCGTCACCTTCATTTTATTATTCATCGCCTCGTTTTTTAATATAATATCCAGAAATAGCCATCAATTTGACCCGTTCGGTGAGTAATCTCTGTGAAATATGCTTTTTAAAGGTGTCAGGCGAATCACATTTTTGTTTTCATATAAATAACTCGTATGTTACATTTTTTTATTATTATTATGCCTCTATTTTAATCTATCTATGTCTATTCGCTCTTATGTTTTCTATTTTCCTGTTCTCTTTCATGCTTTTTTTTCCCTCTTTCATTTTTCAATTCTCGTTTTTCTCCTGTTATCTTGTCAGGCAATTCTTTTTTTTACATGTCAATAATTCGTATATAACATTTTTCTTTCTGCATTCATTCCAATCTTCCTATTAATTTCCTGTCCTTTTTCAATTTTCTTCTTTTTTCTTGTCAGGCAATTCGTTTTTTTCTTCATATGTAAGTAATTCGTATATAACATTTTTCTTTCTACATTTATTCTAATCTTCCTTTTCATTTCCTTTCTCATATTCTCCCTTCCTGTTCTCTTTCATGCTTTCCCTTCTCTGTTTGCGTCTTTTCTCTCCATATTTAATTCTTTCAATGCATTTCCTCTTTTCATATGCTCTCTTTCTGTTCTCTTTCATGTTTTTTTTTTATTCTCTTTCTGTGTGTCTGTCCTTTCTCCGTCCATATTTCAATTATTTTCATAATTTCTCTTCCTCTTATTCTCTTTTAACAGTTTATCGTTTTATGTCAATCTCTTCTCTTTCTCTAACTCTCTTTGTTCTTTCATATTTTTTCTCGTATGCCCTTTCATCTTTTCACTTTCTTTGTTCCTCTTTTTTTTATTTTCCCTTTTATTCATATTTAATCTCTTATCATCTATTCATTTCGTTATAGGCCAAATTTAGTTATTCTTACTTTATTGTTTTTGCTGGGGTTATTTTGTCATTCGAAACTTATGTCATTAGCTTACTCATGTTCCAACAAAAGTGTCCCTATTTAATCATTGTTTTTGTAAGTTAGTTCTGTATATGAAGCTTATGATGCCCCACACTGTTATGTCCTTTGTCATATGCATCCATTGTTTGTGTTTGTATATCTAACGCAAATATTCCTTCTTCCACAGGTTAGTACCCCCTGTAGTTCACGTCAGGCTGGAGAAAGCGGTGTCAACAGAAAACGGTGAGTGGGTTGAGAGGTGTAGGATCACGCGCAGACCGAAGGAGAGGTTAATATTAAGTTTTTTTCTTATGTTAAAGTTCATCTGTTTAACTATAAGGAGGTGAATTTTATGTTGTGTGTGTGTGTGTGTGTGTGTGTGTGTGTGTGTGTGTGTGTGTGTGTTTTCATAGTGTTTCAAAGTGTTGTTGGTGGACTTATTATTCATGTGTCCCATTTTCTTTAATGGTTTCAAGGGGTGGGTGAAAGGGGGACTTATCTATTTTATCATTATTTATATGAAGATGTAAATATATAGAGTAATATTCATAGTAAATCGTGGTGCCATTATTGATGTTTGTGTTTGTTTTGGACGGTGTGTTTGTGCGTGTGTTTGTGCATTATTTGTTACCTTCCTCCCTCTCTTGAAATGCTGTTTTAGTGATGTTCTAGTTGTTATTGTTCTTGTTGTTGTTGTTCTTATTGGTGTTTGTGTTGTTGTTGTTCTTGGTTGCTGGTGTTGAAAGCTAGAGAGAGAGAGAGAGAGTGTGTGTGTGTGTGTGTGTGTGTGTGTGTGTGTGTGTGTGTGTGTGTGTGTGTGTGTGTCTGGCGTGTATGTGTGTGCGTGTGCGTTTGTGTGTGAAAAAATTTGCTTTGCTTGTTTGGTCCATATTTTTGTAGGACCTGAAACTGTGGAAACATTTTATAGAACAGTTGTGCATTTACACTTTAGAGTTTTGGTTTGTGTTCGCGTGTGTGTGTGTGTGTGTGTGTGTGTGTGTGTGTGTGTGTGTGGGAAGTGGCGTCGCTGGGTTCACGAGAGAGAGAGAGAGAGAGAATGGATCGTGCAGAAACTTTCTTTATGTATGTTTAGTATTTAACTTTGGCTACTAGTGTATACCTTTATAAACACACACACACACACACACACACACACACACACACACACACACACACACAGGAAAGGTTCAACAAGTGTCTTAGTTTCTCCTTTTTTTACCTCTTTTTTTCCCCTTTCGTTTTTTTTTTTCCATAAAGGAGATTATGTCTTTCCTCCTCTCCCGATGAGGTGCTCCGGGCGCCATATTTCTTTTTTTATCCTCTCTCTCTCTCTCTCTCTCTCTCTCTCTCTCTCTCTCTCTCTCTCTCTCTCTCTCTCTCTCTCTCTCTCTCTCTCTCTCTCTCTCTCTCTCTCTCTCTCTCTCTCTCTCTCTCTCAATTTATTCTTTTCCTTTATTCTTGTTTATTCCTTATTACTATTGTTTTCATTTTTTTTTATTTATTTTTACTTTATATTTTCTTTCTTTTCTAACCAGTAATTACTTCGGCTCCTTCTCCTCCTCCTCCTCCTTCTCTCCCTCCTCTTTCTTTCTTTTTTTGTTGTTTAATATCTTATCCTCTGAGGTCATACAGTTCAGACATGTTAAATATTTCTCCATTCTCTCTTTCATCATTTATTCTCCGACCATTTTTACATTTGTTTATTCTTTATTTAATCCGCTTCATCATTCTCTTCTTATTTCCATTTTTTGCTTTATTTCATTACTTTCTACATTTTCATTTTTCTGCGAGTTCTGTTTTCAATATTTTTTTTCCAGTTTGTATTCTCCAACACTCCCGCTTTTCTTTTTTGTTGTTGTTGTTGTTTTTTGCTTGTTTGTTTTTTTATTCACTAGTTGATTTCCATGCTTCGTTTTGACAACTCCTTCATACATTTTTTTTTCTCCCTCGAATTTGGTCCTTTACATTTTTACTTATTTTTTTCCAACTCGTGTTTTCGGATTTTTTCTTTCATTTCAAACCTTCAAAGTCCATTTATTCATTTATCATTTCCATATACTCTTATTTTGCCTTTTCAAAAATATTCACACCATTTTTTTTTTTCTTTTAACCTTCAAAGTCCATTTATTTAGTTATCATTTCCATATACTTCTCTTTTGCCTTCTCGAAAATATTCACACACCCTCTTTTTTTTCTTTCTTTTCAAACATTCAGAGTCCATTTCTTCATTTATCATTTCCATATACTTCTTTTTTTTTTGCCGTCTCGAAAATATCCCCATCTCCATTTTTTTTTCTTTTAACCTTCCATGCTTTCAAAAACGTCGTCTCTTGCTTCTTATTTCCATTTTATTTCGTCTTTGTTCACCAGTTTTATTTGCAATCCTTCCCGCCTCGATTTCTTTTTTCTGGTGCAAACACATTTTTTTATCTATTCTTTTGGTTTTCTTTTGCTTCTTCCGTCAAGTGTTTCATGGGTTGTTCCTCTCGCTCTCTTTTCCTTACTCTCCTGACTATTCTCTCTCTCTTTCTCATCTATATTTCTTCCCATTCTCCTCTTCTTCCTCTTCCTCCCCCATTTCCATCTTTTTTTCCTTCATCTAGTTAAGTTTTCCTCCTGTTCACCTTCTTCCCTCTCTCTCATTTTTTCCTTACTTGTATTCATTATCTGACCTGCCTCATTTTCTTCTAAGTCTTTCATTTTTTCATACATTTTTTTGGTATTTATGTTAATGTTCTCTCATTCCTCTCCCAATTCTTCGCTTCTCTTTATTACATTATTTCAAACTACCACTTCTTCAAACCTCACTTCCTCTCTCTCTTGCGTTCTCCTTTAAAAACAACCTCAAAACCAACACTCACACGTTTATCAATTCCGGCATTTAATTATTTGCTTACGTCCCCGTTTTCTGCTTCATATTCAAAGGGGGAGAGAAAGAGAACGTGTCAGGGCAGTCATCACAAAGCAGCAAAGAAAAGCCTCACACTCGCTTTTTATTTACCAGGAAGTGTGTGTGTGTGGCGAGAGGGAATCATTCAATACTCATAAATACCTCATGATGTGCCTGGACTTAATTCACGGGCATCAAAAACCATTAATATCACGTTGCATTGAAGCCTTTGTTTTGCCATGTTCAGAGAGAGACAGACAGAAAGACAGATAGATAGATTGAGAGCGAAAGATAGATAGAGAGATACGAGTAGATAGACAGAGAGAGAGTGGGACAGAGGAGAGGCAGAGAGAGCGAGAGATCAAGGACACACGAGGAACCAGGAACTATATATATTGCAAGGGTATAATGGGGAGTCGAGGATGACGTTGAATTCTATAGACCTGAGACCGCAGCGGAACAATACAGGGAGGGAGGGAGGGAGGGAAGCAGGATGAGAGGGAGGAAGAAGCTTAGGTCTCCCTCCCTTCCTCTTTGGGCGAGCATGAAAGGGGCTGCAGGGACGGAAATAGGGTGAAGGGAGGTTATTTTCAGGGAGAGACTGTGTGTTTGTGTCTTAGAGGGAGATTAAGTGAAGGGGCACCCGGAGAATTGCAAAGACTGAGGGTAGAGAATTAGGTTCATATTATTAAACGTATTGAACTCCCATTACGACGATTACCCAAGGCTACATACTTTTTTTTTTCTCGAATTTCGTCCTTTATATTTTTACTTATTTTTTTCCAACTCGTGTTTTCGCATATTTTTCTCTCATTCCAAACTTGCATTCATTATTTGACCTGCTTCATTTTCTTCTAAGTCTTTCATTTTTTTATATATTTTTTGGGGTGGTATTTGTTTTAGTGTCCTCTCATTCCTCTCCCAATTCTTCGTTTCTCTTTATTACATTATTTCATTGGTGATTATCCCGTTCAAGATTCAGAGGTCTTGCATAACTATCACTAGGATCATAAAACAATCCCTGAACATCCCAGCAGAGAACTGAAAAGGAGGATTCGATCCCCTTTAAAGACAAATGATAAGGAGGAAGCGTTAGGAAAGGTATTGGAACAAAGGATGCGATCGATTTTAGGAGCAACTCAATACGAAGAGGCGTTAGGGAGTGGATTGGGAAAAGGGGAATTCGATCGCTTTTAAGAGTGTTCCGTGGCAACTAAAAAGACAAGGAGGATCTGCAGGGTGATCCAAGGGTGATCCTCCTCTGCCAGACGCCAATCCCTCCCTGGCGCTGGGTCGCGGGTCGGCCTCGGAGGAAGGGAAAAAGAAGCGAATCAAAGACGTCATAGGAAGATGAAAGGGATATAAAAGATTAAAGAGAATAGAATGGAATAGAGTAAAGCAGGAGAATGGATAGAAGGAGACTGGGAGAGGAGTTGCATTAAGTTGGAGTTGCAAAAAAGGAGAAAATGAAAGAAAATGACGCTTACAAAAATAGACTTCCGATATTTTTTTTGTATTTTTCTGTATTTTCTATATTTTTTTGACATCTAATATTCTTTGTCAGCCATCCTTCATTTCTTATTTATTGTTATTTATTGTTCTATATTATCTATTCATTAAACTGTTATTCTCCATCATTCACTCCCTCTTCCAAAACGATAGAAGCTTATAGAATGGAGTTAGATCCTGAAGTGTGCGTATGAAAGAAGGGGGAGGAGAAGGAGAGGGAGAAGGAAGAGGAAGAGGAGGAAGGAGATCAGTTCGAGCCCCGTCGCAGCCTCCGCCTCCATCCATGATCACAAGGCTTCAGGGGCGAGTCCGACCGAGCAGGATCTCACGTCCGGCCCCAACAAAGACCTCCAGACGACCCTCCTGTCCCTCCCACCACTGACCTTCACATACGACCCACCAATCATCCTCCCACTCATCCCTTCGTCCCTGTCCCACCACCACCCTCCACTCACATCCCTCTGACGACCCCGAAACGAAGTCCAACCCAATCCAAGGCCATGAAATCGAACGGACGTAGGAAGGGGAAAGGATTAAGACATGGGGACGCAGCGCTCCACAATTCCCTCACGTTAATAGGGCGGAGACGCGGCTAATACGGAAATGAAGGTCTGTTTGTCTTATTTCATCTCTCGAGGTTGCCGGGACAGAGACGGAGCGACGCTGAGCCGATTATGGTAGACCGACCGTCCGTCCCTGACCCGTGGTGACTTGGTTCTTGCCTTAGAGAGAGAGAGGGGGAGAGGGAGACAGAGACACAGAGAGAGACAATATTTTTAAACGTATAACCACCTCACTTCGCCTATCTAAAAAGCCTCTGTTTAAAGTTTCTGGGGTTTTCAAGGACTGTTTTGTGATCCTGGAGATAGTTTTACACGGCTTCTGCATATTGAATGGAAATATTGCCCATGAAAGCCAGGTTAATCTTCTCTGTGGCCTTGGAAAATGGACCAGAGAGAGAGAGAGAGAGAGAGAGAGAGAGAGAGAGAGTGTGACAAGTGAAGATGAGAGGGTGATTTAGCTCATTATTGGCCCGATGGAAGTGCTAATGGTCCACCCATGGTCAAGATTAGGCTAATGACAGGTGTGTGCAGAGGAGGCAAGGCACACGCACACACACACCTGCAGACCCACACCTGAAAATACATACCTGACACATCTGCTGGGAAAGGAGAAAGAAGAGGAGGAGGAGGAGATAGAAAGAGAGAAAGGGAATGAATATGACACGGTAGAGGAGATGAAAGAAAAGGGAGAAAAGGAACAAATGAAGGAAATGGAGGCGAAGAATGGAGAGAGAGAGAGAGAGAGAGAGAGAGAGAGAATAAATGGAAAACTCACAAGCGATTAACTCATAACCTTCTTTGATGTGGTGTTCGACTCCTCCTCCAAAACCTTGATGACACGAAGACGAGGAGGAGGAGGAGGAGGAGGAGGAGGAAAATAGGAAACATCTTCAAAATACAAAGAAATTAAAGAAGAAATAACAAATAAAGAAAAAAATGAGACGTTTCTTTCCTCTCCTCCTCCTCCTCCTCCTCCTCCTCCTCCTCCTCCTCCTCCTTCAAGTTGTTAATGAGGCGCTGCATAACTTGACAAACAATAATCACATTGGCTCACTGACGTCACGCCTCCTCCTCCTCCTCCTCCTCCTCCTCCTCCTCCCATTCCTCTTCCTTCTCTTTCTCCTCCTCTTCATCATTGTTTTTTGTTTTCCTCACCCTCAAACTCTGTCTTGTCCTTTCCTTCTTCTTCCTCCTTCCTCTCCTTCTCCTTCCTCCTCTTTTTCCTCTTTTCTTCTATCTTCTTCATTGTCTTCCTCGTTTAATGTATCCCTATCCTTCTAATGATTACCTTCTCTTCTTCTCCTCCTCTTCCTCCTCCTCCTCCTCATCTTCCTTCCATTCCTCCTCCTTCCTTCCTCATCCTTCTTAGCTATTCAACCTGCATCTTCCTATTGCTTCCTCTGTCACCTCCCTCTCCTCCTCCTCCTCCTCCTCCTCCTCCTCCTCCTCCTCCTCCCCCTCCTTCTCCTCTTCCTCCTCCTCCTCCTCCTCCTCCTCCTCCTTAGGGACAGAGGGTCACTTGGAAACGTTAAAATTCATGATGCGACGCTGCGACGCTTAACTTGCGGCATTTGTCATCTTAATGGTGTTAGCGTTAATCTAGAACATCATTTTACACGTGCTAATTAATTTATGGACTTAGTTAAACGTCAGTGGCCCGTCAGGTGAGAGAGAGAGAGAGAGAGAGAGAGAGGGAGAAAGGGAGAGAAGGAAAATAAAGACGCGTTAGAGAGAAGGAGAGAGAAAAGAATGAAAATAATACAGTTAGGGAAATAGAAAAAGGAAAAGGATGAGAAAGGAGAAAGGGGAAGAGAGAGAGAGAGAGAGAGAGTGGATGTTTCTCTCACCCCCACCATTTTCGTTCTTTTTTGGGGGGGTATTTAAATTTTGTATCGTCTTCCGCGTGAACCTTTTTTTTTCCCCCTCACGGCTTTTTTTTCCCCTCATCCGCCATAATGTAAACAGTGAGCAATTATATTATCCCTGTGTGTGTGTGTGTGCGTGTGTGTGTGTGTGTGTGTGTGTGTGTGTGTGTGTGTGTGTGCGTGTGTGTGTGTGTCCTCCTTCACTACAAGAAAATAGGTTACTTTTCTCCTCATAAGCTTGATTTGAATAGAGGAAAGAAGAGGAGGAGGAGGAGGAGAAAGAGGAGGAGGAGGAGGAGGAGAAGGTGAAGGAGGAGGAAACAAGAGATATCTGCCTGTCCTTCCTTCTACTTCAGTTCCTCCTCCTCCTCCTCCTCCTCCTCCTCTTCTCTTAGTGCTCCCTTGTGCCTTGTAGTATGTTGGTATCACTGCTCAGACTCTCCTCCTCCTCCTCCTCCTCCTCCTCCTCCTCCTCCTCCTCCTCCTCCTCCTCTTGTCTCCACCCTTCCACAGCCCCCTAACGATCCATCTCCAACTCACTTTCTCCCTTTATACCCTCTTCTTTCTCCTCTTCCTCCTCTCTTCTTCCTCTTTATCCTCTTCTTCCTCCTCCTCTTCCTGTTCCCATTTAACCCTAACGTGGACCTTCTCCCCTTTCTTCCTATTTCAAAGACCTGCGCAACCTCCTCCTCCTCCTCCTCCTCCTCCTCCTCCTCCTCCTCCTCCTCCTCCTCTTCCTCCTCCTTCTCCACCTTCTCAGCATGCATTGCAAATAGGCCTTCTGAGAGTTGTCCAGTAGCTTCACCCTCCTAGGTCTCCTCCTCCTCCTCCTCTTCTTCCTCCTCCTCCTTTGCTTCCTTCTAGCCCCCTCTCTCTCTCTCTCTCTCTCTCTCTCTCTCTTCCTCCGCCAGACTTATCTACTCTTCCCTCGCCTCATTGCTCCCTTTCTTCTTTCAATTTACTTCTTCCACATTCCATTTTCCACTCGGTCGCCTTTCTCCTCTTTATTATCCTTCCTCTTCTTCTTCTTTTTCTTCTTCTTCTTCTTTTATTTTCTTCATTCCCTTCGTGTTTGTCTCCTGGTTTCGTCTTCTTCTTCTTTCTCTCTCCATCTCCTCCTCCTCTTCCACCTCCTCCTCCTCCTCCTTCTCCTCCTCCTTTGCTGTTATTACTCTTAGTGAAATAGATAAGTAAAGGAATAAATATAAAAATGAATGTGTGTTAAGAATATGTTGTGTTTGTATCTGAGAGAGAGAGAGAGAGAGAGAATTTTGTATTCCCTGTCATTTCCCAACATTTTTCTCGTTCATTTTTTCTCTCTTTCCGTCAGTCTTTCACTTGTCTTACGTTCTTTTTTCTCTTTCTTTCTTTCTTCTCTTTTATTTCATGCTCGCTCCGTCATTTTATTTTCCTCTCCATAAACACACACACACACACACACACACACACACACACACACACACACACACACACACACACCGTCGTCATGTCAGCGTAAGAAAGGATTGAATTTCGTTTTGTTCTCTTTTCTTAGATTGTAATTCCTTTCCCGGTGAAGGTCATCTTAGGAGGAGGAGGAGGAGGAGGAAGAGGAAGAAGAGGAGGAGGAGGAGGAGGAGGAAATAGAGGACAGGCGGTGAATGAAAAGGGAAATGAGTCTGTGGAGGAAAGTGGAAGGAAAAATGATTATGGAAGTTAGAGACAGACAAAGACAGAAAAATAGACAGACAGAACATTGATGATTAGGGAAAAAAAAGCACACACACACACACACACACACACACACACACACACACACACACACACACACACACACACACACACACACACACACACACACACACACACACACACACACACACACAAACACACACACACAAGTTAAACGGAAGGAACAGAGTGAAAAAGAGAGTTAAAGAATAAGAGAACTCGGGAAATGTAAAGTCCTGGGTTTAAGAAAAGGACAGGAGAGAGAAATGTGGAAACAGATAAAGTGGAAGAAGGGAGGTGGAGGGAGGGAGGAAGGGAGGTGGTGAGAGAGGTCGGAAGCTGGAGTCTGGGAGAGGAGATGGAGTGAGGGAGATAGGGAGGAGAAGGACGTGGAGGAGGGCAGGAGTATAAACAGGAAGAGGAAGAGGAGGAGGAAGAAGAGGAGGAAAGAGGGAGGATATGGAAAAGGAAGAAAAGAAGCTCTGGATGAAGAAAAGACAGCAAAAATTAAGAAATGAGAGAGAGAGAGAGAGAGAGAGAGTATCATGGTGTAATTGCAAGGAAAACGAAGCGACTGAAGGGGCATTATTCTAAATTTTGTGGACATTATACTTTTTTCCCCCCTTGCGAAAACGAAAAGATCACCACCAGAGAGAAGACAGAAACAGACCCCCTCCTTATAGCTCCCCTCCTTCCCCCCGCCCTTCCCCCGCAAGAACAGAGGATACCCAGGCGGCGGCGGCATCGAAAGGTTTATTGGGCGAGATCCTGTATGGCAGTAGAACATTTATTTTATGTGTAACACGTACGCTACTTAATGGAAATTGATGACCCGTCCCCCGCGGTTAATCCTGATGGATGCTGAGGCTTTGACTGGCCTGGGAGGGTCGTCTGGTTTTGTAGGGGGAGGGGGAGGGGAGGAGTAGGGGAAGAATAGGTATGGGAGAGTCTATTGGTGGTAGTGACGGTGGTGGTGGTGGTTGTAGTAGTCGTAGTAGTAGTGGTGGAAGTGGGAGAAGGAGCAGAATAGTGTATGGGAGACTTTTTATAGTGTGGTAGTTTTGGTGGTAGTAATAGCAGTGGTGATACAGGAGTGGCTTTAGTAGGTGGAAGTAGTGGTAGAGGTAGTAGTAGTAGTGAAGTGAGATTAAGGTTCCGTGTGGAGGTGGATGGAGGTGGAGAGCAAGTGGAGAGAACAGCTTACCTTCTGGTGGTGGAGGTGTATTTGGAAGAGAGAGACAAAGAATGAGAGAAAGAGGGGGAGGTTTAGTGTGCAGGGGAAGTGGAGATGGAGGTGAAGGAGAGAGAAGGATGTGTCAGGTAGGGGAGATATTTGAAGAGAAGCAGAGAAGGAAGAAATGACAGTAACGGTGGTGGTAGGTGGAGGTGAAAGAGAAGAGACTGATGGTGAAGGTATTTAAAGACGAAACGATGAATGAGGGAGAAGGAGGAGAGGGGGAGACTCGTAGGTAAGACAGATAAGGTAGAGGGCACTGAGTACGTCGTTTATCCTCTTCGTTAGCCTCTGAAATAACGTTAATCTTGTCCGGTTAACGAAGAGCGGGAAGGGTTAATTTATACTGAGGGAAATTGTCTGTTTTTTGTTTGGTTGTTTTTTGTGTTTGTTTACGAGGAAAATAATGGGGTATGGTGTGTTGTTATTCGTGTTTTTGTTGTTGTTGTTGTTGTTTAGAACGTTGACTTACTTTTCGTGGTGTGTAAGGGGGAATGTGTTTGTATGTGTGTGTGTGTGTGTGTGTGTGTGTGTGTGTGTGTGTGTGTGTGTGTGTGTGTGTAGGTAAAGAAGCGTGGCGGAAAAAAGAACTCAAGCTTATTTTTCTTTCTCCAATTTTTTTTTTCTCTCTTTTCTGTTAGGTCGTTCCATTAATTAACAAGATGCTGCTTTATAGTTAAATGAAAAAAGTTACCGCGAGTTGGAGTCTGCCTAATTTTTCTTAATTTGTTTAGTACGTTCAAGTTTTTTTTTTCTTTTTTTTCTTTTTTTTTAATTGCTGTTCTTTTATCTGTTTTTTTCCTATTTGTGTGTCTCGATTTTCTCTTTTCTCAATCACATTTTCTTTTATTTGTCATTTTCTTTGTTTCTTCTAATTTCTTTTTGTCATGTAAATTTGTGGGTTTTTTTCTTTATTTTAATGTTTCTTTTTCTTTTTCTGTATCGTGATTATCTCTGTTCTCTCATATTCTCTTTTCTTTATCATTTTCTTTCTTTTCTATAATTTCTGTCTTTTATATAATTTGGTAGGGGGGGTTTAATCTTGTTTTGTGAGTTTTTTTCTCCTTTTTCTGTATCTCGATTTTCTTTTCTCTATCATATCTTCATTGTTTTCTTTAATGTCCTATTTTCATGTCCGTTTCTGTCTTTCTTGTTTTCCTTTTAATATTTTCGTTGTTTTGGCTTTTCCTCTTTTCTGAGTGTCGTGATTTTCTCTCCATTATATTTTTCCATAGTTTTCTTTCCTCTCTAGTATCTTTTTTTGGGGAGTGATGGTATTGGTGGTATTAATAGTAGTGGTGTGACGGGAGTGGTCGTTAGTAGGTGGAGGTGGTGATGGTGGTAGTAGAGATGGGAAGGAGAGGGGGAGGGAGGAGAGATAAGGGAGGGAGGGAGAGAGGGAAAAAAAGGCGAGGGGAAGGAAAGAGACGGATGTAGCGGAGATAGGATACAGTGCTTTCAGATTTTCTCTTTCTTCCTTCTTTCCTTATTCAAAAACATGACAAATTTAGTGGGTTTTTTCGTAACATTTTTCTTCCTTTCCCCACAAATTCTTCCATTATTTCCCATCTTCATTCAATATCTAGTTACTTTCCCTTCATTTACTTCTATTCAATATCTAGTTATTTGTTTTCTTATTACCTATTCTATTTCTATTCAGTATCTAGTTATTTTTTTTCGATTACCTATTCTATTTCTATTCAGTATCTGGTTATTTTTTCCGATTACTTTTTTTCACTCTATTTTTTTTCTTTATTTTCTATTATAATTCGTTTTTTGTGTGTTTCTTCTCTCTACCTCCATTTTACCTGCAAATTTCGGCGAAGGTAGAGAAGGAAAGGTAGTTAATAAGCCACCTGCAAATACTCCCTCGCTCACCTTGTTTATCCTGCAGCCCACATAGCTCATTCATCCCTCCTCTATATTCTTTTTGACCCCTCCTCCTCCTCCTCCTCCTCCTCCTCCTCTTCCTTTTTTCCTCCTGCTCTCTTTTTTGATAATCCTTTTCATACTCCATTCTCTCTGCCTCCCTGGTGTGCTCTCTCTCTCTCTCTCTCTCTCTCTCTCTCTCTCTCTCTCTCTCTCTCTCTCTCTCTCTCTCTCTCTCTCTCTCTCTCTCTCTCTCTCTCTCTCTCTCTCTCTCTCTCTCTCTCTCTCTCTCTCTCTCTCTCTCTCTCTCTCTCTCTCTCTCTCTCTGCCTCCAGGTTGTTATCTCTCCACTTTATCTCCAGTATATATTTTTCCTCCAGTCTCTTTCCATCTTTTAATCCCTCTTTCTCTCCCTTTGTTTTCTTTTCTTTATAGTCTGTGTTTTATCTCGCCCTCTCTCTTTCTCCCTTCCTCCCTCCCTCCCTCCCTCCCTTTCCCTCTTCCCGTTTTCTTTCTCCCTAGTTAAAGGTTCAAGGTCTTTTGTCTTCCTTTTTTATTTATTTTTGTTTTGCTATTTTTATTTTGTCTTTTCTTCTTTCATCCGTTCTCTCCTCCTCCTCCTCCTCCTCCTCCTCCTCCTCTTCTTTCTCCTCCCTCCGTTTTACCTTTCTTTTGATATTTCTTTCACTTCTCTTCCTCCCCTTCTTCCTCTCCCCTGCTATATCTCTCTTCTTTTCTCTCTCTTCTTTTTCTCCTACACGTTCATTCTTCCTCTTAATCCTCTTCTTCTTCTTACTTTTCTTTCTCTTTTTTTCTCTTTTCCTCCAGTTTCCCATTTATGTTATGTTGTTGCTCTCTCTCTCTCTCTCTCTCTCTCTCTCTCTCTCTCTCCTCCAAGCAGAATGGCACCACTATAAAAACTTGCCCGCGCCTCACCGTGCTAGGACCAACCACTCAGCCCCCTGGAATATGGTATACAGGCGCCGTAGACTTAACGTAAAAAGAAATAAGCCTCTACCAGTCCACCCACCCGCCGCCGCCGCCGCCCGAGAGCTCACCGTCACAGCATCATCCCGGACTCAGGGTCATATGCTTCAACAATTCGGCGTCCAGGTCCACACATTTCACAAGGCTTCCGTGGGCGAGTGGGGCATTTCTTGGGTAGTTTAATGACCCTGGATGTAGTTTGACCCTTCCTCTGTACCATGAGCTTAAAATAACACTCATTAGAACCCGATTGATCTCCTTTTTGACCTTTGGAATCAGGTAACGTGAGAGGCGGAAGCGTTTCAGAATACCATCCTCAGACAGACGATTGAGGCTCCGGTAACTTGTCCATCATTGAAGAGGTTTTAGTTTTGCTCTCGCTGGCCACTTTTTCGCCCAGGTGTATATATAAACCATCAATGAGATCTCCACCTGGCGAGTCAAGGTTATGGGTGCGCGGCTTTCATTTTTCAGGTCCGACAGGTAAAAACTAATGGCAAAATGTGTGTGTGTGTGTGTGTGTGTGTGTGTGTGTGTGTGTGCCGCCTCCCGTGAGAGTTGTTGAAAATGTTAAACAAATTTGTGGGGCAGAAAAAATGGTTTGAATTGCTAATTGGTAATGTCAATTTATCGTAGTAAAAAAAGTAATTATGTGAATCCTTATGATTGATAATTTTGTTTATGTAAATGAAGTGCGTTTCTTTTTAATTGGCATGTGTTGTAGCTTTTTTGTTGTTGCTTTGTTAGTAAATGCGTGTAGCACAACCTAACTTAACAAGCATATGTATTCACGATATCGAGAACAAACACTAAAAACTTTCTCACAATTCGTTTTTTCAATGTTCTTTTTCATTTAGTTCCTTCCTTCCTTATTTTTTCTCTTCTTTGATAACTTTCCTGCCTTCCTTCTCCCTTCCCCCCCTTTCTTCTCCCTTCCCTCCTTCCACTGATCATCTCATTCATCTATCTATCCTCCTCTTTATCCATCCACTTATTTTTCAATCTTATCCAACTCCATTTTTCATCCAATTCCTCCCTTCCTTATATTTTTTCTCTTCTTTGATAACTTCCCTCCCTTCCTTCTCCCTTCCCTCACTTCCACTAATCATCCCATTCATATATCTATCCCCCTTTATTTCCATTCATCTGTTTCTTCATTCCTCCCTAACTCCATTATTTATTCAGTTCCTTCCTTCCTTATTTTTTTCTCTTCTTTGATAACTTTTCTGCCTTCCTTTTTCCTTCCCTCCCTTCCACTAATCATCCTATTCATCTGTCTATCCTCCTTTCTTTCCATTCGTATATTTTTCATCCTTCTCTAACTCCATTTTCATCCATTCCTTTATTCTACTCTTCTGTCATCGTTCCTTCCTTTTCTTTTTCCCCTTCTTCCTCTCCTTCCTTCCCTCCTCCCCTCCCATCATTCTCCTCCACTCCTTACCTTTTCTCTCTCCATACTTTCACATCTTCCCCTCCTTCCTGTCTTCCTTCTATTCCCCCTTCCTCTACTTCCTCTTCCTTCCTTCCAAATCATCCCCTCCCTCCACCTGTCCTCTCCTTCTCCTTCCAAATCTTCCCTTCTTCCCTTTCCTCCTCTTCCTCTTCCTCGCTTTTCCCCTCCTCCTGATGGCTACAGAATTATATGGCTCCCTCCGCCTGACACTCTGAAGGCGTCGTGTGTCGCCCTCTGACGAAGCTAATCACAAATCTCCAATCCTTTTCTAGTGATCAGAATCCTTGAATGTCAGGCCTCTCTCTCTCTCTCTCTCTCTCTCTCTCTCTCTCTCTCTCTCTCTCTCTCTCTCTCTCTCTCTCTCTCTCTCTCTCTCTCTCTGTCTCTCTCTCTCTCTCTCTCTCTCTCTCTCTCTCTCTCTCTCTCTCTCTCTCTCTCTCTCTCTCTCTCTCTCTCTCTCTCTCTCTCTCTCTCTCCATCTCTCTCTCAGTCTCTCTCTCTCCTGTTACTCTCTCTCTCTCTCTCTCTCTCTCTCTGCTCTCTCTGAGTGTCTAATTTCTTTTGCTCCTTTCCTCACTAAGCTTCATCTATTTCCTCTATTTTATTTTTTCCCTTTCTTTTGTTTCTCTGGTTTCCTTCGGTTTCGTTTTTCTCTCATAGATTTTTATTTTTATTTTTTTTCATCAAACGTCAATTTTCTTCTTTTTCTTTATTTCTTACCGTTATTTTTTATTTCGTTTATTCGGTGATTTCTATTCCCTTTCATTTCTTTTACTACTGTTCTGGTTTTCTCATTCTATCTATCTTTTATTCTGTCTATCTACAAAGTTGTTTCTAGTTCCTCTCCTCTTCTTATATATCCATCCTTATCATCATCATTTCCACCCCTTCTTCCTCATCTTTCCCTTCATTTGCATTCTCTCTTTCTCTCGTTTCACTTTCTCCTCCTCTTGATCACCTTCCATCTCATTAATCATCCCGGACTGCCCTCAAGTCCTTCCATACTTCACCTCCTTCCATCCTTCATCCCTCACCCTCCTTCCTTTCTTCCATACCTTATCTTCTTCCTTCCATTCTTTCATCCTTCCATTCTTCTTTTTCCATCCTTCTTCCCTCACCTCCTTCCCTCCGTCCTTCTATCCTATACCTCCACTTCTTATGACCTTCGTGTGTACCTCGGGTTGGGATAGGTCAGGAAGGGAGGGTGGGAGAAAATTGTGAAGAGGAAGAACAGGGAAGGAGGGAAGACCGAGAGGGAGAATAAGAGGAGGAGGAGCAGAAGAAAGGAGGACACAGAGGGCCAAAGCTTTCTTTATTGCGTACAGTGCATTCGTTTTCTTTGATGTCAGAACAACCTACGAGTGAGTGGGTTAGACTACGCTAAAAGAAAAAAAGAAAATCCCTTTGCTACTAAGACTCCTGGAGCTACGAGGAGGAGGAAAGAGGAGGAAGGAAGGGAGGGGAAATAAAAGAAAAGAGACTCACTGCCTTTGAAGCAAATAAACAGCGAAACACACAGACACACACACAGAGTAGAGAGCATTTCCCGTTTTCTGTGTAAGGGGAGACCCAACTTGTTCCTTCCTCCCTCCCTCGCTCCCTCGCTGCTACAGAACTTGGGCAAAGCTCCTCACTTGTTAATGGTGAGTTACAAGGATCGTGCGGCTCAGGGGAACTTCATAAAGATAAGCCTCGGCCCACCAGTGTCCCGCGGCATCGAACAAGGCTCAGATACGCGCCCTGAGGCACCCCACCGATGGCTGAGTGGCCGGCATGAGTTTATCGTTGATGCTTGTGATTGTTTTGCCTCCTCGTCCTCCATTGTGACGTCAGAAGGAAAGGAAAACGAGGTGCAGTCGGTCAAGAATGTAAACTGAACCTCAGAATTTGAAGTAATGTGAAAATAACAACATGTAGCCGTACAATCGCTAAGAAAGGGAGAAAGGGAGTTAAGGGAGCATAGGTAGAGAAAGGTAGAGATGGAAGGAAGTTAAAAGAAAGGGAAAATGGTGAGGAAAAGGAGTGAGAGAAGGCAGAAAGCGACATCTTTGCTTTAAAATCGATGTTAAAATGTCGGTAATTGGTTACTTAATATCTCAGGTTGTTCTTGATCGTTCTTCATATATTTTTGAACCGTAACTTCCTTAAAAAAAATCGCGTGTGCTACTTACTGTTTCTTAGTATTGTTTGTTTCTCTCGAAGTTATAGGTATCCAAAGGTCTGCAACAGGTGTTTAGAAAGGCGCTCATTATAATTTCCCACCTGATTGAATAATATGTTAATGAAAACGGAGGTGATTTAACGGGTCACTGAGATGTTTGTGAGGGATGCGACAACACACACACACACACACACACACACACACACACACACACACACACACACACACACACACACACTCCTTAACTAATTGTTCCTCCTTCCCGTTAAATATACTCCATTTTCTCTCCAAGCTCCACGTTTTCTCTATCTTTCCTTCCCTTTAACTTCAAACACATTTAGATACGAGAGAGAGAGAGAATTACTGGAGATAAGAGAAAGTTGGAAGTGGATGAAGATAAGGAGGAGAGAGAAAGTGGAGGGAAAATAGAAAATAATCCACAAAATCGACAATAATAATAATAATAATAGTAATAATAATAATAATGATAATAATAATAATAATAATAATAATGAGCTGAACATTAATGAAAGCGATAAATGAAAGAATAGTTGATTTATTAGCATGTGTAATTATGTTTGAGCTAATTCTCTCTCTCTCTCTCTCTCTCTCTCTCTCTCTCTCTCTCTCTCTCTCTCTCTCTCTCTCTCTCTCTCTCGTCCTTTCTCTCTCTGGCCTGGATTATGTGTTCATTTTACATGTTTGAGTAATTGGGTTATGAAGGAATAAAAATAGCGAACATTTTTCAACGGCCTTTGTGTCAACTTTTATTTTTAACTCTTCATGACCTCGGAACCGAATCACACGCGCCCGAAAAATAGTATTAAAATAAGCCGCGCGCTGATTCCGGCCGCGGACGGGGGCGGGAAAAATAAGGTGAAGGTAAAAAGAGGGAACAAAATAATAGGGCAGTGCGTAAACACGTTGGCAAGACCCGAGTAAACAAATCAAATGGACGTTGGAAAGAAAGAAAAAGGTTAGTATAAAAAGATATCAGTATAGAGAATAAAAATAAATAGTTTGCCATGCTGTAAAAAATAATAATATCCCATTACGTAAACAAACGAAATGGACGTGGGAGGAAAAAGTGGTTGGTTAAAAAGATCTTGTTGTATAGAGAATAATAATAAATAGTTTGTCTTACTGAAAAAAAAGTTATATAGCATAGCGTAAACACGTTGTCAAGACCTGAATAAACAAACTGAATGGACATTGTAGAAAGGAAAAAAAATATTAGTTAAGAAAGAGAGAGAGGTAAGAGGGTTTCAGTGCATATAGAAGAGGAAAAGGAGAAGAAGAAGAAAGAGGAGGAGGAGAATTAAGAGGAGAAGGAGGAGGAGGAGGAGGAGGAAAATGCAGAGCTGTAAGTTTGACATTTTATATACCTTTCAAAACACCTGGTAACATTAAAAAAAATAAAGAAAACACGAATAAAAGTATAAAACAAAAAACAAACAAAAAAATCACGCCAAAACTCATTAACAAGACAGAAAAAGAACATGCAAAAATTTTTAAACACAAAGAAAACGCTGGCCCAAAAAAATCTTGAAGGGCGGACTCGTACAAAACTCGGTATTTAATCGCTCGGCGGAGTGTTCTTGGGCCCGAAGCTCCACGTCCGAAAGCTGAGAAGGATTTAATTGTCATTTTGGAAAAGCTTTCTCGTTACCCGGGCGACCTGCAGCAGAGGGAGAGAGGGAGGGAGGGAAGGTAAGTTGGAGAAGGTAGGGAGTGAGGGACCCGGGGAGGAGAGATGGGGGAATGAAGGAGGAGGAAAGGGAGAAGGAGAAAAGAGAGAAGAAGAGGGTGAGAGAGAGAAAGTAAGTTGGAGAAGGTAGTAAGTGAGGAAGCCTGGGAGAAGAGATGAGAAGAATGATGGAAGAGGAAAAGGAGTATGAAGAGAGGATGAGGAAGAAAAGGAAGTAAAATGGAGGAAGAGGTAGATAGATGGAGGGAATGAATGATGAAGGGAGAAAGGGAAAAGAGTGAGTTGAGGGAAGGGAGGGGGAGAGGAAGTGAAGGGAGAGGGCATATGAAAAGATTGAGGGTGAAATAAGGGAGCGAAGGGAGGAAGAAAGGGGAAAGGAAGAGGAGTTAAGAAAAGGAAAGGAGTGAGCGAAGGGACTAGAGAGAGAGAGAAGAAAAATGGAAGGCAGGAGGAAGGGAGGAAGGAGTGAAGGAAGCATAGGGCGAGAAAGGGAGAAATGGAAAGGAGGTGGAAGAGAGAGAGGGAAGGAGAACATGGAAGAAAAAGATAGGACAGCAAAAAACGAAATAGAGATGGAGAGAAGAAGAAAAGGAATGACACAAAAAGCTCAGCAGAAAAGAAGAAAAGAAAAAAGAAAGAATGAAACGGGAGACAAAGCGACAGGAAGAAGAGAGAGAGAGAGACCGGAAATGAGAGAAAGGATTGCCGGCATGGAGAGAAAAAAAATATTGAAGGAAAAAAAAAAGAGAGGAAGGAAAAAAAGACGTGAGATCAAATATAAATGAAACCGTTAAATGTCGCAAAGGAAATGACAGGGGGGGGGTGACCGGGGGGGGAGGGGGTTGGGGGGGTAGAAGGGGGGAGTTATAAAAAAGGAGAAGGATAGAGAAAAATGGGAGGAAAAGGTAAAAATGAATGTGAGAAAATGAGAGAGAGAGAGGATTTCCACTAATGGTCTTGTACTTAGAAAACACATCACATTTCATTTTCGTTATTCCTCTCTCTCTCTCTCTCTCTCTCTCTCTCTCTCTCTCTCTCTGTCTCTCTCTCTCTCTCTCTCTCTCTCTCCTCCTTTCGCTCTTTTTAAATCCATGCAGGAGTTTTGTATTAATATGAATTTTGTTTTGAGAAACTTGCAATATTTTAAGAAATCTCATTAATTATTTTTCTTCTTTTTTCTCTCATTCGTTTTCTTTATTTTTCTTTGTTTGTCTGTCTTTTCATAATTTTCTTTTTCATTTTCTATGTCTCGTTTTGTTTCTTTAGTTTTCTTATATTTCTGTCTTTTGCATTATCGAGAACTGTCATTATTTTCTTTTTCTCTCATTTTCTTTGTTTTTCTTTGTGTTTTTCGTGTCTTTTCTTTCTAGTTTTCTTTAATTTCTTTCTTTCTTTGTTTTCCATTATCTTATCTTACTTTTCCTTATCGTTTGTCCTTTCCTTATTTTCTTATCTTTAACGTCCTTCCTGTTCCTTTGTTTTTTTTTTCTTGTTCTTTATTTTCCTTTAACTTTCTTCTATTTCATCGTTTCCATCTTCCTCTTGTGTTATCTCGTTATTCGTCCTTTCTTATCTTCATCATTCTTCTGCTTCTATATTTCCTCGTACTTATCTCTCCCTCTCACACCATATTCTTTCCCTTCCCTCTCTCTCTTTCTCTCATTCTCCCTCATTATCTGCAATCTCTCGCCCCATTGCCTCCTCATTCCCTCTCCCATTCTCGTTACATTCTCATTTAATTCCTCTTTCTCCCTCGCCCATTTCTATCACTCCCTTCTCTTTATTTTTATCGTCTACTCACCCTTCTGTATTCCTTCCCTTTCTCCCCCCTTCTCGTCTTCTCTGTTCACCTCCTCCATTTCTCTCTCCTTTCTCTCCTCCTCCCTTATCTAATCCCTCCTAATTTCAGTTCCCTTACCTCACATCTCTAATTCTTCCTCCTCTTCGTTGTTTCCATCTCATATCTCTCTCCCTCCCTCCACCTCCCTTCCCTTCTTCCTCTCTTTCTTCCTCCTTCCCTTCTTTATCTCCCTCCAATTCCTTTCCATTCTTCCTCTCTCCCTTCCTTCTCCTACTCACAATATCGCCAAGCCTCTCATCTTACCTCTCCAGCTTCTCACTTCCCTTACCTTCCCTCCCCTTCTCCTCCCTTCCTACCCTTTCCCAAACCCTTCCCACCCCTTCCCCCTTTCTACCTACGCCTCGTCTAACCACCTAAACGACCTCAAACGACCGAAATTGACGCTAATTGTCGTAATGTTGGGACGGGACGCGAGTAGTCTAGGCTGTGCATCACCGGATATTGCCGCTGGCCAGCTCGGGGGTGCAATATTAGTGTGAGCTGATTGTTTCTTAGGCCCGGGGCGTGCTGGGACCTCTATGCTAGAATCTGGGTGTGCGGGAGCCAGGGGTAGAGTGGGCTCTGACTGGGGTGTGTATGCGAGTGGGTGTGAGAATAGGCGCTGTGTTCAAATCTACACTTACAGCACTACTTCCTCCTCCTCCTCCATCTCCTCCTCTACCTTCTCCTTCTTCTTCTCCTCTTCCTCCTTCTCCTTTTCCTCTCCGATATGCACTGAGACCCTCACCTGTACCTGGATCTCTTTTTTCCTCCTCTTTCTCCTCCTCTTCCTTCTCTTCGTCTTCTAAATGAACTGAAACCTACACCTGTATCTACATCTCTTCCTCCTTTTCTTATCTACACCTACATTCTCATCACATCTTCCTCCTCATTCTCCTCCTCTACCTAAGCCCACACCAACACCTTCACCTGCAAATCCTCCTCCTCCTCCTCCTCCTACACAGACAGACATCGCCCTTTGCACCGCCTTCCCAATCCAGGAGAAATCGAGGCTCACCCAAACTGCGTCTAGCGGGGCGGGGCGGGGCGCGGGGAGCTCGTTGCGTCGCTAATGAGGCCGTGGTCATTTCCAGATCTCGTCGTAGCATTGTAATGTTCGGATCACCATTACGAAGTGGACTGGGATGAGCGAAGTGTATTGGCGCGCCGAGGGTGTGGTGGCGGGGGCGTGCGGGCGCTTCCAAGACGTGATCGGAGTGGGTTAATGTCCTGTTGTGATGGGTTTTAGGAGGCTGGGAATGGCTGCCTGGAATGGTGATCTCTGAGTCTGGGGCTGAAGCTGGGCTGTATGTATGTATGTACCTGGTTCCGAGAGAGTGGGAAAGAGAGGGAGAGAGAGTGTGTGTGTGTGATGGTCTTGGTCATCTATAGTGGTTCCGTTGAGGTACTTTGTAAACTTTAGATAAAACTGTCGACTTACCTTGATTCATCTCGTCCCCTTCCTCCTCCTTCCCCCCCTTCTCCTCCTCCTCCTCTTCCCGGGATGCTGAGGACGAGATGAGGTTTCGTTGTGTCTTTTCGCTCCCCAGGTAAACTTTGGTCCTTTGTCGTCGTGAAGGTAACAAAGGTAAACAGGGCCAGGTATGGTCTGTTTGGCTTCCCTTTCGTAGGCAAATACTCAGCGGCCTTTTCGTTACGTTTTGGTCAGTGAAAGGAAGGAAAAAAGGAAGGTTAGTTATAGTGTATGGTTGAGAGAGAGAGAGAGAGTAATTGTGTTAGTGGTTATGATGAAAGTAATTCTAACCTAACCTTTTTTGTATCTTTTAGTTTTGTCTGATGGTAGAAGAGAGAGAGAGAGAGAGAGAGAGAGAGAGAGAGCGAGGTCATTGTGTTTGTCTAGTAATAGATAACATTCCTCTAAGTCAAGTAAGACCCATTAATCAAATCATTTAAACTCCCAGGTGTATGCCCCCCCCCTCTCCCTTCACCCCCCTCTCCCCTTAACAGTGGCACAGATGACCCAGCCCGCCCTCGCCTCCGTCCCCATTCACCTTGCAAGATTAATCATTCCTTCCTTCACTCTATTTTGTGGTATCTATGTATTGTATTTTTTGACGTAAGAACAGACAGCTCTTTAAGATTTATTGCTGTGGAGGTTGCAGGAAGCTGAGAGTCTCCCCTTTGTCCCCTAAATCTCCCTGTTGTGCATGTCGTAAAAATTGTGCTAAACCTTTTTTCCAATTTTCATATGAAGTAGTAATGTAGAATTTGTGAGTGTCAGCTTTTATCCACGTCCATCTTTGTCAGTTCAAGAATTCATGTTTTTTCTTGACAATTTTTGGATAGTAACCTTGTAGTGTTTTTGATGAACGATATGAATCTGATTTTTTTCTAAATTTAGTATCGGAGTCCTTTCTTCTTTTTTTCAAGCTTACCAAGAGAATAACACAGGTGAGATATCGCTTCCCTCTAAACCAAAACCCACACGCACTCACTCCCTCACACACACACACACACACACACACACACACACACACACGCACACGCACACGGACACACGTCAACCATGCAGCACCAGCGACGAGACAGTAAGCCCAAGGAGATGGTAAGGACTCTTTCAGGAAGGTGGACCGAGGAGAAACCACAAGTAAGGGAGAGAGAGAGAGAGAGAGATAAGGTTGCTAGACTGACTGACTAGCTTGTTGACTTTCTGGCCGACTGGCAGGCTTACTTGCTGGCTGGTTGACTAGATGGCTGGTTGACTTTCTGGTTGATTGACTGGCTGGCTGACTGGCTGGCTTGATTCTAACCCCATCTGGCTGGCTGGCTGAGTGGCTGGTTGGCTCCCGCTACCACCATAATTGCCAGTTCATTTTAATCTGACGTAAAGCACTGCAGCATATTTTCAGAGAGGCGTAAAACAATTTTTTTTGTCTAGCTAATCACGACTCGCCCCAACTCTTGTGTTTCGGGGCATCTCAGGTGATTGGGGCTGTTACCTTTTGGCTGATTAGTGGTTAGAACAGGTGGTGTGTGTGTGTGTGTGTGTGTGTGTGTGTGTGTGTGTGTGTGTGTGTGTGTGTGTGTGTGTGTGTGTGTAGTGTGATGAATGAATGAATGAATGGACGAAAGTTTGAGGTAAAGCGGCAAGAAAAGAAGGAAGGAAGGAAGGAACATAGGAAGGAAGGAAGGAAGGAAGGGAGGGAGGAATGAATGAAGGAAGAAAGAAAGAAAGAATATTGTACCCCAAATCATATCTTCGACCTCCTCCTCCTCCTCCTCCTCCTCTCGTTTCTTCTCTTCGTCATCTGTCTTCTCTCCCACAAGCACCACAAGAAACATACTTACCACCACGTTTCCTCCTCCTCTTCCTCCTCCCCTCCTCCTCCTCTTCCTCCTCCTCCTCCTCCTCCTCCTCCTCCTCCTCCTCCTCCTCCCCTTCCTCTTTCCTCCTCAAGCACCACAAGAACCCTCGCTCGCCTCCCTCCTGACCTTGACACAGATTAATACGCCGTCACGGGGCTCGAACGCGGTCCCTCGCTCTGCCTGGCTCAAGGGAAGGTTCAGGCCCCCTCCTGTGTTCCTCCTATTTTTATTTTTGTTTTGTACCCAACTTTGTTATTTTCTTGTTGCTATTTTTATCTTTTTTTGTAGCCATCTTTATTTACTTATTGTTTTAGTAATCTTTCTTGTTTTATTTTTTTTATTTCTTATTTATAGTCATCTTTATTTCTTTGTTTTCTTTCTTTTCTCTGTTTCCTTGGGATTAGTTTTTGTTTGTTTGTTTAAGTAAAGGACGCAAATTAAAGACTGTTTTGTTGTTTTCTCTGTTTTTATGATGATTTTTGTTCTAATTTTCTTTTTTTTTTCTTTTCTGTTATCATTCTTTTTACTTACTTATTAATCTCAGTTTTTTATTCCTTCGTTCATTCAGTCAGTCTCTTCTAAAATTGGCCTTCTGCTTTATGTCTCTCTCTCTCTCTCTCTCTCTCTCTCTCTCTCTCTCTCTCTCTCTCTCTCTCTCTCTCTCTCTCCCCTTCTCTCTCGCTCCCCCTCCCCTCCCACCTTCAAGCCATTTCCCCTTTTTGACAGCGCCGAAACTTAGTCGTAATTAGACCACAAAAGCCAAAGTTATCCTTTAACAACCCTTTTTACGTTTTCTTTTTTATTCCATAATTTTCACGTGAATTTTTTTATAGTTTCCCCAAAATATCTTGTATAGAGAGAGTTAGGATCGCTTGTAAGAAAAAGGAGAGAGAGATTATAATAGTAGCCTAAATGGATAAAAGTCTTAGGACACAGTTTGCCGCATTTCACTATCCCGTAGACTGAACCAGAGAGAGAGAGAGAGAGCAGGCCCGTCGAAGTGTAATCGAGAGAGATGGCGGACATGGTCGGAATCGGTAGTAATCGTAACGTCTGTGATCGTAAGGAGAGTGGCAAGGGTCGTTACCAGTCTAATTTCGGCCAAGTACGACAAGGCACGCGGGGGGGGGGGCGAGAGAGAGAGAGAGAGAGAGATGCTTCCACGACTAAACCAAATCTTGTGAAACGCTTAACAGGAGCACGCAAAGATAAAGATAGACGGACATAAAGATGGATAGATAGATAGATATAGAGAGAGACATTTCCAAAGGCCATAAAGGAGAATAATCGGGTTCTCATGAGTGCATTTCACATTTACGATGCAGAAGCTTTGTTTGACTATCACTAGGCTCATACAACTACCCATGGAACTACTAACACGCCTTATAGGAAAGCCTTATCAAATGTGGGTGTGTAAGCCTCGAAGTGTTTGGGAATTGGTGCAGGAGCCTTGTCAAACTATCACTAGGCTCATACAACTACCCATGGAACTACTAAAACACGACCTCTAGGAAAGCCTTATCAAATGTGGGTGTGTAAGCCTCGAAGTGTTTGGGAATTGGTGCAGGAGCCTTGTCAAACTATCACTAGGCTCATACAACTACCCATGGAAATACTAACACGCCCTCTAGGAAAGCCTTATCAAATGTGGGTGTGTAAGCCTCGAAGTGTTTGGGAATTGGTGCAGGAGCCTTGTCAAACTATCACTAGGCTCATACAACTACCCATGGAACTACTGACACGCCCTCTAGGAAAGCCTTATCAAATGAGATTGTGCATGCCCCGAAATGTTTAAGAAATGGTCGAGTTCTCATGATTGTTTTTCACGTTCACGATGCAGGAGCCTTGTCTGACTCTCACTAGGCTCATAAAACTACCCATGGAAATGCTAACACAACCTCCACGAAAGCCTTACCAAATGTGGGTGTCTAAGCCTCGAAATGTTTGAGAGTATTGGCCTAAGTTTTGTTCTCACTCTCCTCCTCTTTTCCTCCCTCGCCGCCGTCACCCACGCACTCCCGCCCTCACATCCCTCTTCCCTGTCACCCTAATCTTTCCCCTGTCAGCCCCGCCTCTCCCCTGGGCTGCGTGGATAAGGCCGAGTGCATGGCTTTCTCTCTGAACGGCTGCTACTGTTTTTAGCCTCCCTTTCCCTGCCTTCTGATCCCCTTTTGATATTTTCTTTATGGCTGTTTATTTTATCATTTTTTCATTTCATTTTTTCATCTTTCATTTTACTTTTTATTTTATTTTCATGGCTTTTTTAATTTTTTTTCATGGCTTTTTTTATTTTCTTCATGGCTTTCTTTTCTTTATTTTCTGCATGGCTTTCTTTTCAATTATTTTCATGTCTTTTTCATTTTTTCTTGGCTTATTTTCTTTAATGCTATCTTTTTTATTTTCTCCATGGCTTATTTTATTTTCTCTATGGCTTATTTTCTTCATGACTTCCTTTTTTCTTATTTTCTTCATGCCTTCTTCTCCAAACGGGTGCTATTGTGTCCGCTCCCCTTTCTCAACCATCTGATCCGTTTACATTTTTTCTTTCCATCATCGAGCTCGTTTGAGGAAGCGTAGTCGAGAACAGGTGATAAAAGCCCCGAGATTATTCAGTAGACCCCGGAGAGCGTTTGAATGTGCCAGGCCAAAGAGTCGTGAAATATTTATCCTTACCACCAATACGCCATCAAAGGTAGTGGAGTTTCGCGGCGTTTAGACACGCTCTCAATGGTAGTAAATGTTATGAAAATAGTGCCCTATCCATTACTGTGTGAATATATACCTACACCGTCCCCTGAGACTGGTATATGCTTTGACCAGGAAACGGGGAGGGAGTTCAGGGGTTTCAAGGTACACATCTCTTGTCTCCTTAACCTCTAGATCTAAGAGGGAGCGAAATAAAAAGCGCCACGTCTTATTTCAAGGATTGCAACACTTATTTACATAATTTATCGCGGCTCCTCGCATCTTTTTTTCCGTCTGGGTGTCCTTGGCCCGGAGCGAGGGAGGGAGTGCTTGCAGTGAGGGATTGGAAGGCGCGTGAATCACACCTTCTCTCGTGCATTATCCAGGCGGGAGGGAGGAGGAGGAGAGAGGGGAGAGGAGGAGAGAGGAGGAGGAGACACTGCGACCATTGCCTAACACTGGAGGAGAGAAAAGAAGGGAGATGAGAGAGAGAGAGAGAGAGAGAAAGGAGATGCTGCCGGAGAAAGAGGAGAGAGAGAGAGAGGACATTGTGACCACTCCTAAGCGCTGCAGAAGAGAGGAGACAGGAGATACTGCGACCATTTCCTAGTGCTGTAGTAGAGAGAAGAGACAGAAGAGACGCCGTGACCAGTTCCTAGCGTTGCAGAAGAGAGGAGGAGAGACAGAAAGATAGGGGAGATGCTGCGACCATTCCTAAGCGCTAGAGAGAGAAAGGAGACGCCGCAGCCATTGACTCCTCCAAGCGCTGCAGAACTAAAGATCAACAGACCGTTAGGAAGTATATAATGGCCTTCCTCGATGCAGTGTAAGCTCCTAGTATGGGGAATAGTGTAATGGCTCCCCCCTCGATCCCCTTCCCCCTTAGCCCCCCTCCCCCCTTTCTGCTGTGGGCCGCGAAGCCATGAATAATGAGTGTGTGAGTGACGGCGAGCCTCTTCCTGGAATGCCACAAGTAAAAGTTTAAGGAGGTGATCAGTCTCTCCGCCTACCCAGCCTGGCCAAGCCTCCCCCACCTCCCCCCACACACACAGCCTTACCCTCCTCCCCACCACACACAGTCTTACCATTCCCCTCCACCACCACTACCACCAGTCCCTCGCCTTTCTCCCTTCCAACTTCTTGACCTAACCTCTGTTTAGCCAAGGCCTTAGACGAGTGACATCACAGCAGAGATGGAAAGAATTGCAGTGCGTGAGTTTGGAAAATACAAGAATTACAGAATTACCCAAGAAAAGTGTGAAAATTAAAAGGCATAGGTGTTAGTTAGTTTTGAAAGCACAAGAAATAGAGGAATGCAAAAGAAAAACATACAAACGAGAAGCATACTTGTTATTCCTGTTATTCGTATAGCATCGCCCCTTGCGTTAGTTTTGGAAAGCACAAGAAATACAAAATTGCCCAAGAAAACCATGAAGATGAAAACCACACTTGTTATTGTTCCTATTATTGGTTTAGCATCTCCATCTCCTATTCTCCTCCTCTCCCCTCTCCTTCCCTTATAAATGCCTTCCAATCAGTGTCCGGGAAAGTGATGGATTCGTAGGCCTGATTCGGGGCGCGGAATGGATCGCCACACAGCCCATAGCATCGAGGTTATTGGGCGTAATCAGAATCCTCTATTGAATTATGCTCCCGTCCCGTACACGATCGGAACCTACTTAAAGAGTTTCCGTAGTTTTGAAGGCAAGAAAGAGAACGCTGCCGGGCTAACCTGATTTGTGTGAGGTATTAGGGAAAATATATGTACGTGGAGCTTAAAGTGGAGGAAGAGGCGTTGCGGGGGAGAGGAAATTACAGACCGTGGAGGAAAGATGAAGAAAATTAGACGTCGAACTTGTCAAGAGGAAGAGGAGGAGGAGGAGGAAACGAGCTTGAACGAACGAGGAGATTAAAGAAGACCAGAGACTAAGGAAAAAAGGAGTCTGATGCAGGGCCTGGACTCTCAATATTAGAACACCTGAGCCCCAGTACAGGTGCGGCGCTAAATTAACAACGGCGGACCTTTTAGCGCTAACGGAATATTTTGTTTATTTATGAGGCCCTCTATGTGTTGTTTATTTTCATAGCCATAAAAGATATAAAATAATATATATTAAACTTAGGAAATAAAAGAAAAAAAATAATAAAAAAGAAATAAAAAAAGACACTATATTTGTTTACGCGTTCGTTTTAGAACCTAGATCCATTTTCCGACTTCTTGAACCCACCAAAAAAAATTCCCGTTTGACTTTCTGGTATAAAAATTAACGTAAGGAATCTGTTTTAGGAGCGAAGAAGAAATAAAAAAGACACTATATTTGTTTACGCGTTCGTTTTAGGACCTATATCCATTGACCGATTTCTTGAACCCACTAAAAAATACCCGTTTGACTTTCTGGTATAAAAATTAACGTAAGGAATCTGTTTGAAGAGCAAAGAAGAAATAAACAAAAGCCCCTATACTTGTTTGCCCGTTCGTTTTAGGTCCTTTATCCATTGACCGATTTCTTGAACCCACCAAAAAATTACCCATTAATCTCCCTCATAAAAACAAAGAAAGTGTGAAGTCAGTATATACGAGACAGGCCACCGTCATCCATTCCCGTGATATATATAAGCTCGGTTAAGTCTTCTTTACTGACCTTTACATATCTCCAAGTCTCCTTCTTTACACCCGCGCCGGAAAGTTTAGGCTCGGGGTGTTTAATGAACCGAACACTACTTTCCAGGGGGTACTTAGCTTGATTAATTTTCCCTTATGTTTCCTCCCCCATCCCCCAACCCCCGTTTTCTTCCCTTCCCCTATTCCCCCCTTCCCTCCCCTCCTTCCCGCTCGTGGCTTCCTCTTTTCCTCTTTTCCTCCCTCCCACTCTTCTCTTTTCTTTCCTTCCCTTCCTCTCCTTCCCGCTCGTGGCTTCCTCTTTCTCTCTTGTCCTGCCCCCCACTCTTCCCCTTCCCTTTTCTTTCCTTCCCCTCCTTTCTTTCCACTCTTTCTCCTCCCCCCCGAGCCCCTAGTGGTTTTTCCTTTTCCTCCTTTCCTTCCCCACTTTTCTTACCCTACTTTCCTTTCCCTCTTTTCCCCTCCCTCCCTCGCGTGGCTGTTTCTTTTCCTCCTTTCCTTCCTCTCCTCCCTTTCCCTCTCCTTCTTGTTTGTTTGTTTGTTTTAATTTTCATCCTTTCTCCTCCATCTCTTTCTCATTGTCCTGCCCCTTCTACTACTATTCCTACTACTATTGCTACTACTACTACTACTACTACTACTATTATTACCATTACTATCCACACTCCCATCACCCGTGCCACACCTGTTTTCAACCTGTCCTCAAAACAACTTCAATTAACAGTTACGTAAGTCTCCCCTGAAAAATGAAGAAAAAAACAGGCAACTCATTCCACGTTTCCTTCCGTCACTGAGCGCTCACGTTGCCTAAAATTTTCCCCCCTTAGACTCTGTGAAGGAGAGTCGCTACAGAGGAGAGGAAAAAAGAGGAAAAAGAGGAAGAAATGTAAAGAGGAGGAGGAGGAGGAGGAGGGGAAAGAAGAGGCAGAAGAGGAGGTGGGGGGAATGGTATTTTTAAGGAAACAATCGCTCTTTTTGGTCGTGTTTTTAGGCCTGTTTTCGCTCGGGTTGCGTCTGGTGCAGCTCAAGGCCATTAGTGTGTGTTTTTAGGCAAGAGTTTCAAGTGTTTGTTTCCTCCGGTGTCCAAGGATCGCTGTTAGGCTGAGCACCGCCCCCGCCTCAGTCCCGTCCCCGCCCCACCCGGCTCCTCCCCTCCTCACCTCCCTCTCCCTACCTCAACGCTCTCTACTGGCAGAAAATGGAATCACTCTCGTCTCCCTTTTTGTTTGTCTTCTTTTCTTCACTCTGGCATGCTTTCTCTGATCCTGCAGTTAACCTATTTTCTTTATTTTCTTCATCTCTGTCTTCGTCTACCGTTTTTTGTTTTGTTTTGTTTTCTTCTCATTTGCATACTGTCTCTTATTATTGTTAACCTATTTTTTCTTTTTTTTTTCATCTATATCTTTGCGTTTATCTTTTTTTTGTTTTTTCTCTTCTCTCCTCATGCATATTTTCTTTTACTCTGGTTTTGATATCTCTCTCTCTCTCTCTCTCTCTCTCTCTCTCTCTCTCTCTCTCTCTCTCTCTCTCTCTCTCTCTCTCTCTCTCTCTCTCTCTCTCTCTCTCTCTCTCTCTCTCTCTCTCTCTCTCTCTCTCTCTCTCTCTCTCTCTCTCTCTCTCTCTCTCTCTCTCTCTCTCTCTCTTTCTCTCTCTCTCTCTCTTCGTCTACCGTTTCCTTTCTCTTTTTTTACTTCTCTTTCTATCCATTTATCTAACTTCTTTTCATTGCATCTCTTTTTCTACGTCTTCCTTTTAGTTTTCTTTTCCTTTCATCCTACGTACTTCTTTTTTTCTCCATATATCTATCATTTATTTCATTTACCTCTGTCTACCTTTTCTGCTATCTTATATCCTCTTTTTTAGGCTACTCTCTCTTGTTCCTCCTTCTTCTCTTCTTCCTTCCCTCTTACATACTTCATTTTCTCTCCCTAAATCTATCATTTTTCTTCATTTATCTGTCTACCTTTTCTTTTCTCTTATTTCCTCTCCTTTATCCTACTCTCTTGTTCTTCCTTCTTCTCTTCTTACTTGCTCTTTCTCCTCATGTTTTTTTTTCTATTCACTTATCTATCATTTTTGCATCTCTTTCTCTTCCTCCGGTTAATGTTTGAGAGATTAAGGAAACATTCCATTTCATTAACTTTAAGACGTCTTTTTATATGCCGTTTAAAGAGGTGAAGTAATACCACCAATTGGATATACGGGTTAAGTAGCGAGCGAGAGAGAGAGAGAGATTTTAAACCGCCGAATGGGAAATAAGAAGTATAAACGAAAGGATAAAGGATAACTATAAACGAAGTGATAATTATAAACGATAGGTGCTCAATCCTCAGTGCCAGGAGGAAGAAATTCAAGCAGAAAGGAAGAAAAAGAGCGACTGAGGGGAGTGAGTTACTGGGTTATACGGATTGAACACTGATTAATCATATTATTTTACGGTCCCCTCGCTTTCCCCTCGATTCTCTCTCTCTCTCTCTCTCTCTCTCTCTCTCTCTCTCCCCCACCTTGCATCCCCACCTCCTTCCCTTCCCCATTCTCCTCCCCTTCATTTTTCTCCCCTTCCCCTACCCTAAATCCGATCTTCCCCTCTTCCTCTCTTCCCCTCCCTTCTTCTTCCCCTTCCGTGTGTGGTGGAATTCATTGCTATGGGGAGGTGGAAGGGTGGATGGGGTGGAAATGTTTGGCAAAAATGATATACAGCCGATGAGGGGATAATAGAGTGTCCTGTTGATTCGTTTTTGTATAACTATTCTTATTATGTATTATGTATTCTGTTTATCTATCTAGCTGTTTGTCTATCTCTCTTTTTTTTCTAATTTTATCCTTTTCACTTCCTTCCCTCGCCTTATTTTCTCTTGTTCTTTGTTCTGTTTTTTCTCTCCTTGTTCCATTTTTTTTCCTTTTCCATCTATCAATCTTTTTAGTTCATCTCTGCCTTTCTCATTATCTCCTCACCTCTCCATCTCTTCCATCTTCACTTCTTCCTCCTTCCATTCTCTTCTCATCATTCCTTTTCTCATTCCTTCCTCCCTTTATCCTTTCCTCACCCCATCTCCTTCCTCGATCTCCCATCTGTCTGCCTATTTCTCGCTCTCTCTCTCCCTTCCCTCTGAAATTAATACATCCGTCTGGACAAAACTTATTCATGGCTTCAGGAATTTATTCACTTCCCTCTCCTCTTCTTCCCTTTTCCTCTCTCGTCTGCGGCCTCCTCCTCGCTCGCTCTTCCTCTCTCTTTTTTCTCTCACTTCCATTTTCCTTAGGCATTCTTCTTCTTTTCTCCTTCTATTCTTGTTCCTCTTTTCCTCTTTTTCCTCCTCCTGTTATTCTTATTCCTGTTTTAGTTCTTCTTTTTCTTCATATTATTATTATTCCTGTTATTTATATTCTTAATCTTCTTTTTCTTCTTCGTCTCTTTCTTTTTATTTATGTTTTTTTAATTATTTTTTTTCAACTTTATTTATATTTTCGTTCCATCAACATTACGTTCAATTTCGTAGATTTTTTAAACTTTCACTTTTGTTTTGTTTGGGGGCATTTTGTGTGTGTGTGTGTGTGTGTGTGTGTGTGTGTGTGTGTGTGTGTGTGTGTGTGTGTGTGTGTGTGTGTGTGTGTGTGTGTGTGTGTGCGTGCGTGCGTGCGTGCGTGCGTGCGTGCCTTATTCTTTTCGCTTGCCATCGTGAAAAGAGAAATAATCAATCAAACACGAAAGAGAAAATTTTGCTGAAGACGACCAAACTTTTCCAGGTGACGGGAGTGGACGCACGCACGCACGCACACACACACACACACACACACACACACACACACACACAAAAAACTCGCTCCCACTCACATCCACACAGCTCCTCTTCCTCCTCTTCTTCCTCCTCCTCCTCCTCCTCCTCCTCCTCCTCCTTAACTAGATAATAAATTACAACGATATCTCCTTTTATCAATCTGCTATTTACCCCTCCTCTTCCTCTTCACGTTTTCTTTCCTCTTTTTTTTTCTCTTCTCTCCTTCCTCACTTCCATCTTGTATCCTTTAATTATTTTTATTTTCCTTTCTTTTTTTCTTTCATTCATTTTCTTTTCTCCCCTTTTTTATCTCTTTTTCTTCGTCTCGATCTCACTGTTCAATTTTTCCTTTATTTTTGTTTGTTTATCCATTCTGCTGATTCTCTCTTTTTTTTTTGTCTATTTCTTCGCCTATCAGTCTATTGCTCCTCCTCCTCTTCTTTTTTCCTCTTGCTTCTTCTTTTACTTCTCTTTGAACTTCCTCCTCCTCCTCTTACCTATCTTCTTTCTTTCATTCTTCACTCCCAGCTTTTTCTTCCCCCTCATCTTTTCTCCTCTCCACCCTCTCTCTTCCTCCTCCTCCCCTTTCACCTCTTTTCTCCTTCTCCTCTTTTCTCTTCTTTAGTGTGCTCGTCTTTCAGTTTCCTCCTCCTCCTCTTCTCTTTTAGCTTCTTTCTTTTCTTCTCCTGTCTCGTTTCTTCCCTCCTCCTCACCTTTTCTTTCGTTTCCTTCTCTTCTCTCCATTCATTTTTTCCTCACCTATTCTTCTCTCTTCTTTCTTTCCTCCACTCTTTCCTCACCATTCCATTTCTCGTTTCTTCCTTCCTGTTACCTCCCTTCAGTCTTTACTTACTTCTTTTCCTCTCGTTTCTACCTCCTTTTATCCGTTTCTCCCTCTCGTTATCTCCTCATCTCTCCATCTCTTGCATATTCCCTTCTTCCTTCTTTCATTCTCCTCGCATCATTCCTTCACTCCTTCCTCCCTTCATCCCTCCTCTCCTCACCTCATCTCCTTCCTCTTCCTCTCGACCTCCTTCCATCGGATCCGCCGCCTCGTGATCGCTTCTATTGGCATTATAATCACGTTGTTTGGTTGTCGGGTTGTCGGGCTGACGCTGCGCCCCCTCTCGGTGTTCCATTTAACGAGGTGCGTCGGTTTATCGGGGTCGTCGGGTAGCCCTTCATCGGCGGCCTTCGGTATAGCGGGTTCCGTTTTTGCTATTATCGCGTTCCTTGTAATGATTGTAATTAGCGAAATGGAAAGTGTGTGTGTGTGTGTGTGCGTTGGTGATTATAATTAAAAATACATATTGGCTCCTACTTATTAATTGTGCTCGTTATTATTTCGTTTTTTTATTCTTGTTTTTGCTTTTTTTTTTTTTTATTATTTTAGCATCATGGATTTTTTTTGTGTGTGTGTGTGCGTGCGTGCGTCGTTCATACATATATTCCTTTGAGTTATTTTGTTCATTGACGTCACTTGAAAGTCATGTGAATTTTTATACGATCGTCAGCATAAAAAAAAATTTACTCATTATTTATTTTTTATTTCTCTTTTTTTTTTTTTCCTTCCTCCTCGTCTCCGCCGCCACCGCCGCCGCTCATCCCACGAAGCAATTATTACCTCCTGCAAATGAACTCTAGAATCAACGATGTACACTTATCAACATTAAATTGGCCTTCGGAATTGTATGTTATCAAAAAATCTCGTGGCTTAAGATGTAATTTCCTCCTCTTAATTTTTCCCACCTTATCTTCTTCCTCCTCATCATCATCCTCATTATAATCATCATCATCATCATTGTTCTCTTATCATGTTTCTCTCTTTTAATCAAACTCATATTGCCTTATTCAGCTAATCTTCGTAGTGTCAGTGAGTGTTCTTAACTACCTCATCTTCCTTTTCCTCTTCTTCTTCCTCATCCTCATCATCATCATCATTATAATCATCATCGTCGTTCTCTTATCCTGCATCTTTCAGTCAAACTCATATTGCCATTTTCAGTTAATCTTCGTAATGTCAGTGAGTGTCCTTAACCTCCCATCTTCCTTTTCCTCTTCTTCTTCCTCATATTCATCATCATCATTATAATCATCATCATCATCGCCATCGTTCTCTTATTCTGCTTCTTTCAATCAGTCATATTCATATCACCTTCATCAGTTCATCTTCGTAATGTCAGTCAGTCTTCATAACCACCTCATTTTCCTTTTCCTCTTCTTCGTCATCCTCATCGTCATCTTTATCCTCCTACTCGTCATCTTCATCTCTCTATCAGACTCATATTGCCTTATTCAGTTAATCTTCGTAGTGTCAGTGAGTGTCCTTAACCTCCTCCTCTTCCTTTTCCTCTTTTTTTTCCTCATCGTCATCCTCCTACTCGTCAGCCTCATCATCATTCCTGTATCCTGCATCTTTTAATGGAACTCTAATTACCGTATTCAGTTAACCTTCGTAGTGACTTTTTCTGTATTTTTTTTAGTTGTTGTCTATTTCGCCGGTAGGTTTTCTTGAGGGGTCTCTTGGGCAACCCCAGTCCGTTAGTGGCGCAGGCGAATTTTTTTATAGTGGTTACCGTGCTCCTGTCCCGCGCACCTGTACTTTCCATTAACCTGTGAGAATCGGATTAAGAGCAAGAGGGTGTTGATTCCCTTAGCCGCTGATACCATAATTTGAACTCCGATACTAAGTTCACACCGGAAAGGGAATCTATTTGCCACCATATCGAACAGCCTCACAACGCACATCATAGGTAATAATAAGTCGACGATTCTTGTTTTGAAGCGTTGCAAGTCGACCTTTGATATCACGGTGGGAGGGAAACCATCTTTGATACGAGGCAGGGAGTGGAAAGGGGCAGCCAGGTCACTCAACTCACGAGGGAGAAGGAGGAGGATGAGGATGCGGAGGAATATACAGAAAGAGAGAAAGGGACTCGATTTACTAGCTCACGAGGAGATAGTGTTAAGGAAGAAATGAACAGAAATTAGACAGAAGAAGCTTATTTGACTCATGAAGAACTTAAGAGGCAGACAGACAGATAGAAAAGCAGATAAACATACAAAAAGACAATCAGACAATACTCACATGCAGACAAATAGAGAAGGATTAAGGAAGAAAATAAAATAGAGACAGAAGAACCTCATTTAACTGAACGATCTTATGAGACAGACATAGATAGAAAGACAGACACACAAACACACAGTCAGGCAGCACACACACACACACACACACACACACACACACACACTCACAAACACACAGACAAACAGACAGGGAGAGCAGAGTGACCTTGGCTGCAGCAGGGGTGATCTCCCTTCGGCGCCACAGTAACGAAGCTGCAAATCTAATCAGAGACGTTCCTGCTGACCGAGAGTTGAGTTCTCCATCCCTAGACACCGGCAGGGAGAGTACTGGGGAGGGGGAAGTGGGAAGGAGGTGTGATAGGTTAGAGAGAAAGGGGCTCGATTTACTAACTCACGAGGAGATAGTGTTAAGGAAGAAATGAACAGAAATAAGACAGGAGAAGCTTATTTGACTCGTGAAGAACCTAAGAGGGAAGGGGGGATAGGACACTGGATACGTAAAGAAAGGAATAGAACAGAGGAAAGAAGGAAACAGGAATAAAGACAGTTGATAAGAAAATGATCGAGGGAAGACATTGGACATAGGACAAAGAGGAAGGAGTGAACGCCAATCCAGCTTGGAGGTCCTTAGAGAGAGAGAGAGAGAGAGAGAGAGAGAGAGAGAGAGAGAGGTGGGAGATATTTTTCAAGCATATCTGATCTTGTGCTAATGATGCTGCGACGCTTTACATTAGCCTTGCCTTGCCCAGAGGGAGAAATAAGTCCCTATTGCGAGAGATTTCGTGGACTTGTTATGTTACCTCCTCCTCCTCCTCCTCCTCTTCTTGTTATTCCACTCCTCCCTCGTCTCCTACTCCCCTTTTTAGTTCTTGGATATGTTACCTCTTCCCCTCTTCCTCTTACTCTCATTCATCCACTCCTCCTCCTCCTCCTCCTCCTTCTCCTCCTCCTCCTCCTCTCGCCTTCTCGTCCCCATAGAATTAGGCTAAGTATGATTTTTCCCTCACCTATTCACTTGGCATTGGAAGCTTCAGTTTGTATTAGCCGCGGTCCTGTTGGCGTCCATATCAATTTGCAGCATCCATTCACTGCATCAGTATCAATTCCACGTGCCATTTTTCCATTATACACCACCCGAGAGAGAGAGAGAGGGAGAGGGAGTGGGAGAGATGCTGAGTGACTTGTTAGGCCGGACACACGCGTACACACACACACACACCAGTCAGCATCTCTCCTTCTCTCCCTCCCTCTCTCCCTCCCTCCCTCTCTCTCCCTCCCTTGTATTGGTTTCGAGGGAGTGCCATGACGTGTGTGTGAGGGAGGAAAGGAGGGGAGGAAGGTGGAGTTTTCAATTAGCGTTTGGACACCTGTTAGCCACCTGATGGACCGCCGCTTCACTTTCACTACCTGCCGACGACTCATTCACCTGTCCACTCTCACTCTCACTCAATTCTTTTTTTTTCTCTCTCTCTCTTTCCTCTTGGTCTTTTGTGCATCATTTGAGGAGGTGGTGATGTTATATCATTCTCCTAGACGGACAGAAAGGAAAAAAAAAGAAAGAAACGCTGGAATCAAAGAACGAAGGGAGGAAGGAAAGAAAGGGGAAGGAAGGGAAAGGAGAGGCCCTTGAAATGAGAAAGGAAGTAAAGAAGGGAGAATAGAAGGAAGGAAAGGAGAGGAAAGGAAGAGGCTGAGAGAGAGAGAGAGAGAGAGAGAGAGAGAGAGAGAGATTATGATTGACACCTATCCCGGCACATCTCCCTTGCGGCCTCAAATACACAACAACAAAGACCTTCACTAAGTTTTAAGCCTAAGCATGACCTTCCTTGATCCGGAGGAGGAGGAGGAGGAGGAGGGGGGATAGTAGATCCACAACACAAATAATAGAGGGGAAAGTCAAGTTAATTCCCCTTGACTAAAAAGAGAAACTAGAATGCAGACTCCCTTTGATCTTTCCCCATTTTTCTTTGCTACGTTCTTCCTTAGTTCATATTGTTCCTCTGTCCGTTTCTTCGCTTTACTTTTCCTCCTTTAACTTCACCTTCTTTTTCGTTTCCTCGTCTTACTCTTCCTCCTTTTCCTTCACCTTCTTTTTCGTTTCCTCGCCTTACTCTTCCTCCTTTAACTTTACCTTCTTTTTCGTTTCCTCGCCTTACTTTTCCTCCTTTAACTTTACCTTCTTTTTCGTTTCCTCGCCTTACTTTTCCTCCTTTAACTTTACCTTCTTTTTCGTTTCCTCGCCTTACTTTTCCTCCTTTAACTTTACCTTCTTTTCCGTTTTCTCGCCTTACTTTTCTTCCTTTAACTTCACCTTCTTTTTCGTTTCCTCGCCTTACTTTTCCTCCTTTAACTTCACCTTCTTTTTCGTTTCCTCGCCTTACTTTTCCTCCTTTAACTTCACCTTCTTTTTCGTTTCCTCGCCTTACTTTTCCTCCTTTAACTTCACCTTCTTTTTCGTTTCCTCGCCTTACTTTTCCTCCTTTAACTTCACCTTCTTTTTCGTTTCCTCGTCTTACTCTTCCTCCTTTTCCTTCACCTTCTTTTCCTCTTTCGTTTCCTCGTCTTACTCTTCCTCCTTTTCCTTCACCTTCTTCTTCTCTTTCGTTTCCTCGTCTTAATCTTCCTCCTTTTACCTCACCTCCTTCTTCTCCCTACTCTACCTCAGTGCCTTCTCTCCTTAAGACGTTACTAATCTATTGTATATCGATAATAGTGAGGAGTATTGTCAAGTGATCCTCCAGTTGTTCACCTCACTTCTCAATCTAGTCGAGTCCTCCCTATTTTGTTCTGTTCTTTCTTCCCCTATCACTGCACCCCCCCCATCCCGCCACCCCCTCCACTCTGGTCCGGATATTAAGGTTCTTTGTCTCACTTCACACGTATTACAGGGATAAGCAAGCATAGGGCGTCGAGTATCCCCTTAAGGCCTATGAAAAGATAGCCTATACCCATAACATATAGAGGTAGCTTGGGTTTTATTTTATTTTTTTATTTATTTTTTATTTATTTTTTGGTTCCAGCGCCGAAATTACTGACTCGATGGGAACAGACGAGGCCCAGGAGAGAGAGAGAGAGAGAGAGAGAGAGAGAGAGGTGCTGGAGTGGTATGGTGTCGGTGCCAGACCAAAAAGACCAGCGCTCCCTCCTCCTCCTCCTCCTCCTCCTCCTCCTCCCGCCATGGCTCACCCCTCCGTTGGAAAATATTCGCTCAAAATAGTTTGGGTGATGATGAGAAATATTTTGGAAGTATAGAGTGTGTGTGTGTGTGTGTGTGTGTGTGTGTGTGTGTGTGTGTGTGTGTGTGTAGTGGTACAAAACACACACAAACACAAACAAGCATACATACATACACACACGCTCAGTCCCCACTCAAGGACAAACTACCATAAATTACTAGTGGAACAGAATGATATTGCAATGTGGAGAGCCGGTGGTAGTGGAGGCAGGGGTGGAAGGGGTTGGGGCGGAAGGGGTAGTTGTGTCAGGGGCCCTTCTCCCGGCGGCGGCGACAGGCAGGGGCCCAAGGGAACGCCCGTAAAAGCGTCAATATTACCTCGTCGAGTACTGCATCGGCGGGTATTGCGCGGCGCTGCATCATGCCACAGGAAACGGACGGGAAACATGACTAAAAAAAAATGCAATAAGAGGCGAGATGTAAATAGAAATATCGGAACACAACGACACACACACACACACATACAGGAATAGAAACGAATATATTGTCGTGTATGAGTGAGGACTATACCAGCTCGCTATCATGGCACGGAAAACAGATGGGAAAAGCTGAATGAAAAAACGCAATAAGAGACGAGAGGTAAACAGAAATATCGGGCACAGGAAACATTGGACTGGGAAACGTATATATGCGCGCGCGTGTGTGTGTGTGTGTGTGTGTGTGTGTGTGTGTGATCAACCGGCGACCATCAGTGAGCATAGAAAAGGGATGACGTAGAGGAGGGAGAGAGAGGCAGGCAGGTAGGCAGGCAGGCAGAGCGGCTTTGTAAATATAACACCCTGGTTTGATTTGATGTTTATTTTTGTTACTGGTGAAGCGCAACAGGAAACGGGAATAGTTATAGCGCGTGAGGCATCAGCTGAGGACATCATAAACTCATGGAGGAACAAAAGAATGAGAACGGAAAGGATGAATGAGTGAAGGAAAGGGACGGAAAAGAAAGGAAGAAGTTGAAATGGGAACAGGAAGAGAGAGAAGGAAAGGAGGAGACTGAGAAAAAAGGAAAACAGAAAGAAGGAATGAAGGAAAGGAGAGGAAAAGACAGGAGGAGGCTGAGAAAGAAGGAAAACAAAAAGGAAGAACGATTGAAGGAAAGGAAAAAAAAAGGAAGAAGTTGAAATGGGAACAGGAAGAGAGAGAAAAAAAGGAGAAGGCTGAGAAAGAAGGAAAGCAAAGAAGAGGAACGAATGAAGGGAAGGGAAGGAATGGAAAGGGAAAGAAAGGAAGAGGCTGAAAAGGAAACAGAAAGAGAGAGAACCACACACGCACACATACACTCCCCCACACACATACACACACATACATACATACAGCGAGGGGTGGTGGTTGAGGGAGGGGGAAGGTAGGAGTAGGGAGCCAGAAACGAGCTGCTGTCCACCGCCCGACATAGAACCAGAAGCCTGCGAAAGAATGCGGTCAAAATATATTAAAAAACGTTGGCCAAAAGTGACTGAAATTCATCGGACACGGCGAGGCAGAAGAGGTGGCATTCCTGATGGGGCGAACCACTGAATTCTGGCTGTGATTTCGGGTGTCCTGGGCCAAGAGGAGGAGGAGGAGGTGGAGGAAGAATGGAGAGAAGGAATGGACAAAAGAGAACCGTGTGATAGAATAAGGATGCACGAGAGAAAATGGGAAAAGAAATATGCATGAGATAAAAAATGAAAAACTGATGTGAAGGAGGAAGAATGGAGATAAAGGAAGAACATAAAAGAGAGGCGTTGGAAATAGAAGGAGGATGCATGGAAAACGAGATAGAAAGATATTCGAACGTAAAGGAAAGGAGAACAGGTGAAGGAGGAGAAGGAATAGAGGAAAAGGAAGGAAAAGAAGAAAGATGGAAAGCGAGGTAGAGAGATGTTTGAATATATAGAAAACGAGAGAAAAGGAGAAAAAAGAAAGATATGAGTGAAAGGGAAGAACAGATGTGAAGGAGGAGAAACAGAGGAAAAGAAAGGAAAGAAGAAAGGCGTGTGAGTAAAACTGAATGCATGGGAAACGAGGAGGAAAGATGTTAGGGAATAAAGAAGAGAGAGAAAAGGAGGAGAAAAAGAGATATGTGAGAGAAATGGGGAAAAGAAAACGAGAGAAAGAGAGAAAGAGGAGGAGAATAGAGAGAGGTGTGAGATAAGAGAAAAAAAGAAATATGTTAATAAGGAAATACGAGAGAAATATTAAGAAGAGAGAGAAAAATATTGAAAAAGGAAAAGGAGGAAGAGAGAAATCAAATCACCTCATCGAAAAAGGGAAGGAAAAAAAATAAAACAAACATAACCCAAAGCAAACAAAAACACACACAAACAAACAAACACACACAAGCTTAATCAAACACCCCCCCCCCTTTGTCCTCGCCCAAACATCCAAAAAAAACAATGAAAAACGAAAACGAGATGTAGTAATTTTGAGTGACCTCTTAAAGTTGGCCAAAGTTTACCTTAAGTGAGCCGTCACCTACAGCTGGAGGAGGAGGAGGAGGAGGAGGAGGAGGAGGAAGAGGAGAAAGTGCAGTGGTTGGTTGTGGAGGAGGAGGAGGTGGGAAGTGGAAAGGTTGAGAGAGAGAGTTTAAATGACCCATGAAGGAGGTGCTCAGGAGGTAAGGCAAGGCAGGTACTTTGGCCCAGGTGTAATTAATGAGTCAAATCTCTGCTCTCGACACCTCCACAACACACACACACACACACATACACACACACACACACACACACACACACACATGGAGGTTAACAGAGAGAGAGAGACATAGGACGAAGAAGAAAGACGAGAACGAAAAGATTGAAAAATGCCTCAAAAATTCTACTGTCTAGCGTTATGAAACAAGAATTTTTAGTGCGTGTGCGTGTGTGTGTGTGTGTGTGTGTGTGTGTGTGTGTGTGTGTGTGTGTGTATGTGAGTGAGTATTTTTCCAGTGCTTCCCTCTAACGTACAAGACACAAAGGACCAAAAATAAAAATAAAAAACGGAGGCGGATAGAGAAAAAAAAAAGACGCCAGAAATGCGAAGATTCAAATTTCACTTTTCTGGGCTTTATGAAACTCATTTTTTGGGAGCCACGTGACCTGCTGACCCCGTGGAATGGAGGGGACAAGTCATTCCTTCCTCTCTCCCCTCAGATCCCCTCCCCCTCTCCCAGTCCCCTCCTGTACCTCCCCTTTCACCCTCTCTGCAATCTTCCTCTCTCATCCCTTCCCCTCAATCTCCCTCTCGCAGCCTCTCCCTCAAAATTCTCCCCTTCTCTCCTCCTCTCTTTCCCTCAGTTCTCACTTCTAATACTTCCCTTAGTTTCCTCCCTTGCCCCTTCCCTTCAATACTCTCCCTTTCTTCCCTTTCTCCCTTTTCCCTTCCCTTTAGTCTCTTCTCTTGCCCCATTCTCTTCAAAACTTCCCCTTTATCCCCCTCTCCCTTTTCTCCCCTTTTTCATTGCTCCCTTTATTAACCTTTACTCCCTTTCTCTGCTCTTTCCCCTTCACACCCTCCCTTCACCCTATCTTCATCCCCCTAACACTCCCTTTATTTACCTCATCTCCCTTTTTTCCTACTCCCCTTCCCAATGACACCCTTTCCGCTCTCCCATCACTCTCCGTTTCCTACATCCTCATCCTCTTCATCCCCCTCACACTGCTCCCCTTCCCCTGCCCTCCCCCATCCTCCATCCCTCATCTCCCCCTCATCCCCTCTTCACAGCCTCCTGCACACACTCCTCAAGCCTAACCTAATGCAACCGAACTTAACTTAATCTCGCTCTCCACTTCCCTCATTGTCTCGCCGTCTGCTGTGCCCACCCGCCGAGGACGCTTCCCGCAATGCTCAAGCCGAAGGGATGGGTTGACAGCCTGCGAGAGTAACAGACGAAGGCGTAGAGAACCTGAAGGAAGGGTTGAGACGCGAGGGTTGGTAGGAGAAAGAGTGGTAAGCAGCGGAGGCGTAGAAGACCTGAAGGAGGGGTGAAGGAGAGGAGAAAGCTTGGTAGAAAAGTGGGCGATGGAGGCTGGACTTCATTGGAGAGAGAATGATTTGCGAAGATTTCTGGGTCAGTGATGGTATGGAGAGGGAGAGAGATAGAGATTGAGAGAAAGGACGCAGCACTTCCAGGATCAGTTGAATTAAAAGAACGCGGTTGATTTTGCACGTTGTGAAAAGGAACGCCACGAGAAACAGAGATATTTGGGTCAGTGATGGAACAGAGAGAGAACACATCACCACCAGCATCAGATGAGATAAAAGAATGCAGTTTATTTTCCACGTTTTGAATGGGCGCGTCAGGAGGAGGGTGGTCGTGGCCGCGATAATAAACCCGTCAGGTGACAACTCCGGCCCCGTGTGTGCGTGTGTGTGTGTGTGGGTTACAGGGGGGGCCGAAGGGGGGACGCTGGGGCCGAACTCTCCCAGCGCCGAACCCGAGGAGTCTCCCGCTGAAGAGTTAACTGGGTTTGGAGAGGATGAACTAAATTACATTCGGTTCCATTAAATTTGATTACAATGAAGCCGGTTAGAATTATTTCCGTTCTTAATTATTTTTGCAAAGTTATTTGTCGTCAGGTTAATTTGTGAAGGATGAAAGGTTTTATTCCGCTGATTGAGTTTTGTGCTCCATGCGGGGAATTGGCTCGCTGGGGCTGGTGCTGACTAGTGCTGCTGCTGGTGCTGGTGCTCTCTCTCTCTCTGTCTCTGGTATCCTCTTTTCTCCACTTCTCTGCATCTTCTGCATTAGAGGAAGCAGTGAAGGGTAAAGGAAAATACTCTACCCTTCTCTTCTCTGCTGTTCTCTGCTCTTCTCTGCTCTCTCTCTCTGCTCTGGCATCCTCTCTACTCCTCTTCTCTGCACCTTTTACACTAGAGGAAGCAGTGAAGGGTAAAGGAAAATCCTCTACCCTTCTCTTCTCTGCTGTTCTCTGCCCTTCTCTGCTCTCTCTCTGCTCTGGTATCCTCTTTTCTCCTCTTCTCTGCACTTTTTACATTAGAGGAAGCAGTGAAGGGTAAAGGAAAATGCTCTACTCTGCTCTTCTTTCCTCCTCTCTGCCCTTTTCTGCTGTTCTCTGCTCTCCTCTGCTCTTTTTACACCAGAATAAGCAGTTAGTGCGAAAGAAAACACTACTCCTCCTTTCTCCGCTCTTCTCTCCTTTGTTCTTCACTGTTCTTCTCTTCTTTCCTCTTCTCTTCTCTACTTCTTTCTTCACTGTTCTCTCTTCTTCTCTTCTCTGCTCTTCCCCGGCCACACTTTTCACTCCCCGGACCGGAATGGCAAGAGTTGAGTGTGCAGCCTCCGCCGCGGCCCCACGAGGAACATTTGCGGGGATTAAGGACAGACAGACAACGTGTGTGCGAGGTCTGAGGAGCCTTGCGTTACCTGCGAAGACGGTTGTTGTTGTTGTTATTGCTCTTAGCGCCGGTAAGCTCAATTAAGGGGCCTCTTGGACGACCCCAGCTCTTTAGTGGCGCAGGCGACTTTTATTTATAGTTGCTGCCGTGATGTATGTTGCCTCTGTTGTTCGTCTTATATTCTTATGATGGGTTGTGAAAATAGTTGAGGATTGATAAACTACAAGCATTATCACTAATATCAATAAAGAAGCTTATATATCAGAAAAAACAGCAATAATACAATTCGAACCTATGAGAAATTGTTTTTTTTACGGTAAAGGAGAAAGCTCAAAGGCAGTAAACAAAGAAAAAAAATTAAAAAATGAAACGCTAGTCGCCGCTCCTGCAAAAGTGAACAGAAGGAGTGACCGAAAGAGAGGTCAGTTTCGGATGGCGAGGCGTCTTAATACCACCACCACTACTATTACTACAACAACCTTATACATCAAGAAAAAAAAAAGTGATATTAGCAACCGAAGAAGTAACAACAATAAAGTAGATACAACAGCGAACCACCTCAACCACCACCGCTATAAGTAACAAGAACGACGAACACTACCACCACCACCGTCGCCGCCGCCGCCGCCACCACACTCCATGGCTGCGTTAGTGGCCTCGTCAGGAAGTAATCTTGCTGGCTGGTGTCGGGGCGTTACGGGCGTCGGGCAAGGGGACGAGGCGTGAAGGTTCCTCGCAACCCCTCCACTCAAGCGACCCGCGCCACCACCTCCCCGCGGCCCGGCTGACGCGCGCTCTGCCTTGGGTTCCGCCTCCCTCATCAACTATTCCTAAATGCCGAACAGAAGATCAATCGGGTTCTAATGACTGTGTGTTTAGGTTTCATGGTACAGAAGAAGGGTCGAACTACAAGAAGGGTCACGAAACTACCTCTAGAAATGCCCTAAACTCCTAAGAAAGCCTCAGATATGTATGCATGGGCGCCGATATGTATTAAGATTGACCCTTGCTCTCCCTTCCGAGGCTGCGGGACGTGAAGTGAACTCAAATTATCACGCGTGGACTTGAAGGGATTTGGAAAGAAGAATCACCAACAGCAGTCCTAAACCTACTGCTTCTTCTACTACTACAACAACTACTACTACTACTTCGACAACAACAGCAACAGTAACAACAATAGCAAACGTCACCTGGTGGAAATACAAGCTCCAGAAAGTGAATTTACGTGTTCTTATTACTTGCCTCGACCCGGTTAGTCCTGCACCCTGTCGGCGAGTGTCCACAAGTGAATGGCGCTGAATTTACAACCTCGGGGCGGGGCGGGGCGGGGTGGGGCGGGGCGGAACAGTGGTACTCAAGACGTGAGGCTCCGTGGACTTGGGGGCTCATTTAATTAAGGTAGTGTGAGGGCCTTTTCAGCGAGTGTTATCATAAGGTTAATTCATTTAAGTGGGAGCGCTGCCTCACGGGCGGCTCCAGGGCATCCATCAAGGGGACAATAGACTCTCCTCCTCCTCCTCCCCCTTCCCCTCCTTCCCCTCCTCCTCCTCCTCCTCTTGGCTGTTTAATCCCGGCCTTCCTGAAACTCCTCTCTCCTCTCCGTCTCCTCTCTCTCTCCTGCGCTTCCTACCACCTCTCTTATGGTGATTCTCCCCTTCTCTCCCTTCCTCTCTCTCCTTTTCTCTCCTCCCTTCTTCTCTTGTTCCTCCTCCTCTTCTCTCTTCTCCAGTCTTCATATTTCTCCTCCTGCTCCTGCTCTTCTTCCTTCTCCTTCTCTCTCTTCCTGTTACTGCTACTCTTCCTCCTTCTTCTCTCTACTCTTCTCCTCTTCTTTCTACATCATGACGCTTTCTCCCGCTCTTCCTCCTCCTCCTCCTGTTTTCTCTGCTTCTTCCTCTTCCTCCTCCTCCCTTTCTCTCTTCTTTACTGAGTCTCCCTACCCCTCCCTAATGACCCCTCCCCCTCCTCCTCCTCCTCCTCCTCCTCCTCCTCCTGCTATCCTCTTACTGGTCTGCTTATGCTCTGACGTAACATCTCTCTACCAGCTCTTCAACATTTCCTGCTATTTCCTGTTTCATCTCATAATGTTTGTTTTGTTAATACGTTTTCTTTTTGTTGTTTTATTCCTTTTTCTTGGAGGTTTCTTTCTTCTGTTTTATGTTTATCCTCTTATTTCTTTTATTCTTTTTTTTTTTTAGTTTCCCTTCTGTCTGGTTACAAACGATTCTCTTTTCTCTCTCTCTCTCTCTCTCTCTCTCTCTCTCTCTCTCTCTCTCTCTCTCTCTCTCTCTCTCTCTCTCTCTCTCTCTCTCTCTCTCTCTCTCTCTCTCTCTCTCTCTCTCTCTCTCTCTCTCTCTCTCTCTCTCTCTCTCTCTCTCTCTCTCTCTCTCTCTCTCTCTCTCTCTCTCTCTCTCTCTCTCTCTCTCTCTCTCTCTCTCTCTCTCTCTCTCTCTCTCTCTCTCTCTCTCTCTCTCTCTCTCTCTCTCTCCTCTCTCTCACACACACCTGCTCTTCTCTCCACCTCACCTGCTTCCACCTCCTCTTCCACTTCGTCCTTCTCCTCTTCCTCATCCATCTGTGTCCTTTTCCTCCCTTCATCCTTGTCCCTCCTCCTCTTCCACCTTCCCTCTTCACCCTCCTCATCTTTCTATCTATATACATTACCCATTTTTATCTCCTATCTTCCTCCTTTTCCTCCCCATTTCCTCTGTTTCCTCATCCTCATTCTCCTCCTATTCCTTCTCATTCTTCTTACCATCCTCATCTCTCTCTCTCTTACACCCTGTCCCTCCTCCCTTACACTCCCTCCTCCTTCCTCTTCCTCCTCCTCCTCCTCCTCCTCAGTTAGCAAGAATGTGGGGTTTCCAGGGGTTGGCGGGTAGACTTAATGGCGCTGTCGTCCACAAGTACAGCAAACTATCCCTGCCATGGCTTCCCCTTCCTCCCCAATCGTGCAGGACCTTACTTGGGGAATGGCGACCCCTTCCTTCCCCTTCCCCTCGTTCTCCTCCTCCTCCTCCTCGTTATTCTCTTTCTTTTCTTCATTTTCTTCATCGTTGTTTTGTTTTTATTGTTATTTTGTTGTTTTTTTGTCCTCTTTTTTTTCTTGTCTTCCTCCTCCCTCCTCCACCTTCTTCTTCTTCTTCTTCTTCTTCTTCTTCTTCTTCTTCTTCTTCTTCTTCTTCTTCTTTTAAGGTCTTGAAGTGACATCGCAAAAGAGAGAGAGAGAGAGAGAGAGAGAGAGAGAGAGAGAGTTACATTCTACTCTGCCCCTTAGGAATACTCAAGACACAGACACACTCTCTCTCTCTCTCTCTCTCTCTCTCTCTCTCTCTCTCTCTCTCTCTCTCTCTCTCTCTCTCTCTCTCTCTCTCTCTCTCTCTCTCTCTCTCTCTCTCTCTCTCTCTCTCTCTCTCTCTCTCTCTCTCTCTCTCTCTCTCTCTCTCTCTCTCTCTCCTCTCTCCTCCCTTTCAACACCATCCATATTCTTCCATCTTACTCTTCCCTTCCCTTCTTCTCATTCCTCCTCTTTCTTTACTATTATTTCCTATTCTTTCCCTTTCCTTTCCTTTCTGTTTTTTTTTTCATTCCTTCATCTTCTTGTTCTTCCTCTTTTTTTATGATTTTCTTCATCTTGTTCTCCCTTTACATTTTTCCATCCCTTCCCTTCCTCTCCCTTGCCGTTCCACTCCCTCACGCTCTCCCTTTCCATCCATCCCATTCTTTCAGTCTCACGTTCTTTATATTTTTCATCCGGCAACCGTTCCTCTGCACTTTTTCCTCTCTCTCCCTTACCCTCCCATTCTCTCCCTCTCTCCCTCTCTCCCTGCGCCCCTTTTCCTCCCTTCAGTGTCTCGTCTCTCTCCCTTTCCCTCTCTCCCTTCTCGCCCTGCGCCCCTCTTCCTCCCTTCAGTGTCTCGTCTCCCTCCCTTCCCCTCTCTCACTCCCCTTCTCTCCGTCTCCCTACCCTTCCCTCTCCCTCCAATGTCTCCTCTCCCCCTCGGCATCAGGTTGCATCAGGCTCTTGTAAATAATGCCAGCCCGGATGCCTCTGCTGTCAGGCCGCGTCAGCAGATGGAAAGGCACCCGCTGACGGTACCGAAAGGGGGTTACGCTGTTGCCTAATCAATATATACTAAAAGGGTTTCGTGTGTTGCGTCTCCTATGGGCCGAACCTCCCCCTCTTGTCTATCCCATAAGTATGTTTTTGTACTGCTGTGTTTCTGTATGTCGTTGTGAGGTTCGGTTTTGGGTTTTGGTCGACTTAATTTTGTAGGTTTTTCTTTCTGTCTTTGTTTCTCTCTAAGTACTTCTATCTCTCTATCTCACTCTCTTTTCGTCTTTCCATATCCTCTCATAGCTTATTTTGATCTTTCTGTTTCTCTCTATCTGTCTGTCTCCGTTTTTTCTTCCTCTTTCGGTGGTCTTCTATCTTTTCGCGTGTCTGTCTTTCTCTCTCTTTCTCTCCGCCTCCTCCCTTCCCTCCTGTCACCTTCATTGCTCTCCTTCACTACCTCCCGTCATATCACCTTTCCCTTACCTGCCACTCACCTCTCTCCCTCTCTCCCTCTCTCTCTCTCTCCCTCCCTTACATTCACCCTTCCTCATGTCGTTCAAATCTGTCCCTTCCTAACAGCCTCTTTTTTTTTTTTTTTTGCTTCTTCCCTCCTCTCTCTTCCTCTACACACTTTGTTTTTCACCCCCTCTGTCTCTCCTCCTCCTCCTCCTCCTTCTCCTCCTCTTGCCTACCTGTCTCATTTTCCTCCCTCTGACTCTGCCTTCTCCTTCTCCTCCTCCTTTTCGTAATCCATCTACAACATCTACCTGTTTCCCTTCTTCATTATCTGTTCTTCCCCTCTTTATCACCTTTTTCTTGTCTTCTCATCCTATATTTTTTTCCTCACATTTAACATTTTGTCCCCTTCGTCTTCTTTTCTTCCTCCTTCCTCAGCCTATTCCAAATTCCTTTCCTTTCCACTTTGTTCCTTCATTTCCGCCCTTTTCTTGTCCCCTCATCCCTCCATACATTTATTTTCCTCACTTTTTTCCCTTCGTTTCCTTTATTCCATCTTTCTCAACCTATTTGTTATGCCCTTCCTTTCTTTCCTCCTCCTTCCTCGTCCTTGTTTCTTCTCCTCGTTTCCTTTCTCCCTTTTTCATCACTCTATTCCTTATTCTCTTCCTTTCTTTCCAACTCCTTCCACGCCCTTGTTCCCTCTCCTCATCTCACTTTTTTTTTCCTTTCCTTTCCTTTCCCCATCCTTACTCACCCTATTCTTACTCCCTCCCTTTCTTTCTCCCTCCTTCCCCACCCTCTTCTCGTCTCCTTCTCCTTTTTCTCACCTCCCTCAAACCCTCACGACTAAATCATTCTTCTCTCACTCCTCATTTCCGGCTTTTCTTTCGCCCTCAAGGAAAGTTTGGCGTCGAGTGCTGGAGCGGAGACTTCTCACTTTGGCCGCCAGAGGGACAGACGGTTGAGGGAGCTCCTGGTTATCCATCCTCCTGGTTTTCTAGATATCATTTAGCATTTGTATCTTCAAGCCTTGTGACCCTTGAGGACCTAACACGCTTGGATCTTGTCTTGCTCTCGTTTCCTCGGCTGGTTTTGCATTATTCTTGACGTTTCAGCTTATGATTTCAGTGTAGTTTGTGCGCGTGTGAAAATATGAGGTCACCGAATAACATCGAATAAAAGAAATGAAGAAAAAGAAGAAAAGAAAGTTATGCATGCAGATATAGAGACTGCATAACAACTGCCGGGTAAAAAAAAAGTGAAGAAGAAAGAAAGAAAGAAGGGACAGGAGCGAGAAAGGAAAACATACACAAACATACACAAATACAGACCCACCCACCCAAAAAAAAGGCGAAGAGTCGAAAAAACAAAAGAAAACACAGAGACAGATAGATAGACACATAGATGTAAATAGACGCCAAACAGCATCAACTAGCGGTCAAAAAAGTGATATAAAACCGCGGGGAAGCATATCAAAGCAAGGGCCGCTGATAACTCGAACCCGGAGATCAAAGGAGGCTACGATCGGCTCCCTCACACCCCAAATGGTGGTCGGGATTTAGCGGGTGTGACTCTGGACCATGTTGTGATTGATTGTGAGAGAGAGAGAGAGAGACTGTTTGTGTTTGTGACTTTGTGTGTGTGTTGTTGTTGTTGTTGTTGTTAGTGTATCATGCATCGTGAGAGAGAGAGAGAGAGAGATACTGTTTGTGTTTGTGACTTTGTGTGTGTGTGTTGTTGTTGTTGTTGTTGTTGTTGTTGTTGTTGTTAGTGTATCATGCATCCAGAGAGAGAGAGAGAGAGAGAGAGATTGTGTACGTGCTTCTGATGATTGTGTAACATAGAGTAATCCACAATAATTGGTGTGTGTGTGTATGTGTGTGTGTGTGTGTGTGTGTGTGTGTGTGTGTGTGTGTACGCGCTCTCAGTCGTTGTTTACATTTACAGGGAAACTTAATTGGATTTCCTCTCGTATATATTTGCTCTATTTTATCCTCGTTTTTTTTCCACCATTCTTTTTTATTATTATTTTTTTTGTTGTTGTTTTTTCTTCTTCGTACAAATGTGTCACTTCGAACTTTTGTCTCTTTCTCTCCTCCTGTCTCCCTTCTCCTCCTCCTTCCTCTCCCTTTCTCTGTCAATTCCCGTTATCTCTCCTTCTCCATCCCCTTCCCTTCCTCTTCCCTTCCTCTCTTTGTTCCTCCTCTTTATTTACGATCAAAGGACAAGTTTTTCTTCTTTTTTTCTTTCTGTTTTCTTCGATGTTTCAACTTGTAAATATCGGAGCCGTTTCGTTTATTGGGAACTCTGTCTAAAGCATTTTTTTTATTATTTTTTTTCTTGTTAAATTAATCTCCGTTTCTGTTATATTAATACTCTATGTTGTTATGTTTTTGTTTTTCTTCCTTGTCTTCTTTTCTTCTATCCAACTTTTTATCATTATTGTTCCTCCTTATCCATCGTTCCCTTTTCCATTTCTTCTTTCTCATCATCATCTTCGTCTTCCTTTCCTCCTCTTCTTCAACTAGTGTCCTTTTTTTGGTTTTCATTCTTCTACTTTTTCGTCCTCCTCCTCCTCCTCCTCCTCCGCCTCTTCCTCCTCCTCCTCCTCGTCCTTTTCTTCTCCCATTTAATTTCTTCAAGTACTCCTTCAATTTTTGTCAGATGTACATTTTCCATTCAACTAAAGTTTAATCTTCCGTCGCGGCATACATTACAGTTTACATTTGTTTACCCTCAAGAACTAAAAGAATCCTACCTTCCCCCGTTTTCTTTATCTCCTCCCCCTCCTCTTTTGTCGTCCCATGTCCCTTATGACTTGTCTCTGGCTGTCCCATCTCCCTCACGGGCCACTCCCTCCAGCAACGAGTTCTTTTCTCCCTCTTTCTCCCTCCCTCCCTTACCTCTCCTTCTTTTCCTTCTCCCCTTCTGTCTATTCTTTAAACGTCTCCATACACTCATTCATCTTTTTTCTCTCTATCTCTCCCTGTCTCCTCTTTCCTCCTGTCTCTCTTTCCTCTTCCCCTACTGTCAGTCTCCCTCTCTTTCCTCCTCCGTCCATTTCCCTTCTGTCAATTCCCCTTCTCTCTCCCCCTCTGTTCGCTTCCTTCCCTTCCTCTTCCCTTCCCGTCCTTCATCCATTCCTTCTCTCTCTCTTCCCGTCTCACTTTTCCTCCTTCCTCTCCCTTTCTATATCATTCCCATTACTCTCCTCCTTCCCTTTCCCTCCCTCTTCCCTTCCTTTATTTGTCCATCTACCCTTCTATCTTCTGTCCTCCTCCTCGTCAGTTTCCTTTCCTATCTTCGTCCTTCTCTCCCACTGTCAGTCTTCCCTCTCTATCCCCCTCCTTTCCCTCTATCCCCTTCCCTCCCTCCTCCCTTCCGAACGGGCAGTGAAGTGTATTCGTCTTATGATTCCAATTTCAGACGGGGCCAAAGTTTTACTGGAGGGAAGTGGATGAAGATAACAGTCTAGAATAATGTCTAAACTTCCTTCCAAACTGACTCACTCCCTTGATGAAACCGAAGAAATCGCCCGCCCTTGTCCTTCCTTCCCTCCCTCCTTCCCTTCCCTCCCTTTCTTTCTCTCTGCATCCTTCCTTTCGTCTTCCCTCTCTCTTCCTCTCAATCTCTCGCTCTCATCCTCTCCCATCCCGCCCTGTCTTTCCCTCATTTTCCTCCTCCATCATCTTCCTCATCCTCATTTTCTTTCTCATCCACAAGAGTTTTTTTTTTTTTCTTATCCTCATCAACCACATATTTGTCATCTTCTCCTCCCTCCCTCCTCCCCCTCCTCCTCCTCCTCCTCCTCCATTTAATACTCTCCATTTTCCCGTTTTTGTTTACTTTTCCGGTGCCTCTGTTTCGTCCTTGTCTCCCTTCTCCTCCTCCTCCTCCTCCTCCTCCTCCTCTTCCTCCCCCTGTGTTCCCTTAATCCCCTAAATTATCCGGGAGATTTCTGTTTATCCTCTTCCTCCTCCTCCTCTTCCTCCTCTTCTCTCTCTCTCTCTCTCTCTCTCTCTCTCTCTCTCTCTCTCTCTCTCTCTCTCTCTCTCTCTCTCTCTCTCTCTCTCTCTCTCTCTCTCTCTCCATATACCATTTTATTAGGCTATTTTCGTAGGTTAAATTTATGCTTTTTTTTTCTCTCATATTCCCCTCCATTTCCCTTCCTCCTCCTCCTTTCCTTTTCCTGTTTCTTCTTTCTTTTCAATTCTCTCACGTCTTTATTGTTTTTTTCTGTTTTTTTCCCATTTATTTCAACTAATTCCTCTTTCCCATTCTCTACAGTAATTGATCTTCGAAGCTTCCCTCAGTTACCCCTTCCCTTCCCGCCCCTTCTCTCCCTTCCTCCCTGTCGACCTTCCCTCCATCCCTCCATGACGTTCTAAGCCTCCCCATCACTCTAAGCTCCCCTCCCTTCCTTCCCTTCCCTCTCCCCTTCTCTCTCTCTCCCTTCCATCCCTAGACTCCCCTTCTTTCCAACCCTTCCCTTCCCTCTATCTCTCACTCTTAGTCTTCCCCTCTCTCTCTCTCTCTCTCTCTCTCTCTCTCTCTCTCTCTCTCTCTCTCTCTCTCTCTCTCTCTCTCTCTCTCTCTCTCTCTCTCTCTCTCTCTCTCTCTCTCTCTCTCTCTCTCTCTCTCTCTCTCTCTCTCTCTCTCTCTCTCTCTCTCTCTCTCTCTCTCTCTCTCTCTCTCTCTCTCTCTCTCTCTCTCTCTCTCTCTCTCTCTCTCTCTCTCTCTCTCTCTCTCTCTCTCTCTCTCTCTCTCTCTCTCTCTCTCTCTCTCTCTCTCTCTCTCTCTCTCTCTCTCTCTCTCTCTCTCTCTCTCTCTCTCTCTCTCTCTCTCTCTCTCTCTCTCTACTGATTTTTTTGCGCTTCTCCACCGTTAAAAAATCATTAAAATATAATTATTAACAGTTTCAAATTATTTCTGTTGATTAGAAAAGTAAATTATTGCGAAGTGTTGTTTTTTTCGTTATTTATATTTGTGTTTTGTTATGTGGTTATTATTTTTTATCACGAATTCTCCTTCTTCTCCTTCTTCTTCTCCTCCCTTTCCTTCTCCTCCTCCTCCTCCCTTTCCTTCTCCTCCTCTTTCTCTTTATCTTCCTACTCCTCCTCCTTCTCTTCCTACTCCTTTTTCTCATCCTCCTCCCTTTCCTTCTCCTCTAAATCTTCCTACTCCTCCTCCTCCTTCTTCTCTTCCTCCTTTTTCTCCTCCTTCTTCTCTTCCTCCTCCTCCTTCTCCTTCTCCTCCTCCTCCTCATCCTCATCCTCATCCGAGAGATCTCTTATTCCTTCTCTAAACTTGTAAGTAAAAGTGAACCTTTGACTTTGGTATAAATTAGAGAAATATAACTTCATAATAAAAAAATAGCTTTGAAATTCCAGTGATAAAAGGAATCCAAGTTTGTCTCCTCTGTTCAAACCCTGCAGGCGACCTTCCCATGGGAGAGAGAGAGAGAGAGAGAGAGAAATAGAGATCCCAGCAACACACACACACACACACACACACACCAACACACACATACACACACCAAATAAAAACAACACGACACTAACACATCGCTAATTTGAGGAAAGTTGAGTGAAAAATTGCGACCATTTAACGAAAAACACAAAATCAAAGTTGGCCCCGAAAATTAACGTTACATAATGGAAGCGATAAGAGTGGAATTGGCTTTTGCAGGGAGGCGGGTGGGGGGGTGCTGGGGGGTAGGAGGGTAGGTAAAAAAAAAATCTATAAATAATGATGGACTGTAGTGGATAAAAGCTCCAATTATATATATTTTTTGTGGGGGGAAGGGGGATTTTTTTTTTTTTTTAAGTTTGCGTGTGTGATTAAATTGAAGTGTGTGATATGGAGTTCATGTGGATCGTTGCTGCGTGTGTGTGTGTGTGTGTGTGTGTGTGTGTGTGTGTGTGTGTGTGTGTGTGTGTGTGTGTGTGTTTGCGCCATATTGCCTCTGTAGTGTTCATTCATTTTTTTTCCCTTCGTGTTGTTGGCAGTTTCATTTCGTCCATTTTTAAGACATGCCACTCGTTGGACTAATTTTTCTCGCATTACTTTTTCCTCCCGCCCTTTGCCAGCCTCTCAAAAACTCTATTGGAACCGGGTGCAAAGTGGCAATAACGATTCTTTCCTTCTCTGACCTTAATATCCAACACCACCTGGGCTCTGATTGACACGTCATACTCACCTGTCGGGCATAAGTACACGAGTCTTTCTATATAGGACACGTCAATATTAACTAAACAAAAGTAAAGGAACCCATTAACACGTTTACTAATTATTACTTCATCAGTGTTTAATCTTAATAACCAACACCACCTGGGCTTTGATTAACACGCCATACTCACCTGTCGGGCATTAGTACACGGGTCTTTCTATATAGGACACGTCAATATTAACTAAAGAATTAAGGAACCCATTAACACGTTTACTAATTATTACTTCATCAGTGTTTAATCTTAATAACCAACACCACCTGGGCTTTGATTAACACGCCATACTCACCTGTCGGGCACAAGTACGCAGGTATTTCTATATAGGACACGTGAATATCGACTAAACAAGAGTAACAGACCCATTAACACGTTTACTATTTACTTAACTCCTAAAATTTATGGATTATCGTACATGGGGATGACACAAAGAGGCGTAGAGGGAGAAAGAAGCCTAAACTAAATGACTGTATGGGGTGGATCGAGGGATAGATACGTTTATATTAGTCAGCGGTGGTGAGGAGTAATTAAAATCTACGGTATGAGCTTGCCGCGTTTGCTTTAAGTGCTGGTGCGGTGAAGTGGGGCGGGTTGGGCAGGGCAGGGAAGAGAGGAGAAAGGGATGGAGGAATGCCGGAGCTAAGCCAGACAGAAGAGGCACCAAACCCGAAGATAATTGGGTCGTGTTTTATTTTTATCGTTCGGGGCGCGAGTGGGAGGAGTTTCGAAGGGGGTGAAGTGGGAGAAGAGGCAGTGGGGTGTTCAGGGTGGGTTTGGGGCTGAGTCAAGCTTTTAGATCCATCTGTATCGCCCTGCAAAGATAAGGTCGTCACTTTGTAATGGTCCAGCGAAGCGCCTGCCGTCTGTGCCTTGCCCGCTCTGGTCTTGCGAAGTGGTGGTGGGACGGGGTGTTAGCGGGGCGGGGCGGGGCAGGAAAAGGGCGGCACCTCAGGAAAAGTGTCCCGAGAATATAACGCTGAAATAAAGGGCTACAACTCAGGCTCGGGAAATACAGGAACGAGAGATAAAGTAAAAGAAATAAAACTGAAGCAAGAATGTGTTGTTGCATCTGAGGAGAGAAAACTGTTCGTGTGTATGTGTGTGTGTGTGTGTGTGTGTGTGTGTGTGTGTGTGTGTGTAGTGGGTTAAGAGACAGACAGACAGACAGATGCAAATATAAAAATACCCTTCCCTTATGACAAAAAAAAAGTGCACAGTAAATCGTGTCAATGCTGTATTACAAATCAACGACCGAAGGCGCCTCCCACTGCCCACTCCCAAGACGCCTCCTCCCATTGAGACGAGTAAATAATGAAAAGGAGGTAAAAGGGAAGGAAGAAGCACTTGTAGATTGACAGAGGTAGAGGAGGTAAGGGGGGTAGGGAAAAGGAGGTAGGGAGGCTGGGAGAGGTAGACGGGTTGGGGAGGAAGTTGGAAAAGAGAGGTAAGGACACTGGGGGAGATAAGAAGGTAAGAGAGCCTGGGGAAGGTAGGAGGAACTGGGGAAGGTTTGAAGGGGTAGGGGAGGTAAACGGAATGGGAAAAGAAGGAAGGGTGAACTGGGGGAGGTCAGAGAGCCTGGGGAAGTTAGAAGGGGACTTGGAAATCGAGGTAGTTGGGGCTGGGGGAGGTAGGGGAAGCTGGAAGAAGGAGGTAGAGGGAAAGGGGAGGAGTTTAGAGAGGCTGGGGGAGGTAAAGGGGGCTGGATGGAGGTAGGGGGAAAGGGGAAGTTTAGAGAAGCTGAGGGAGGGTAAAGGGGGGCTGGAAGAAGGAGGTAGGAGGAAAGAGGAGGAGTTCAGAGAGGCTGAGGAAGGTAGAGGAGGCTGGAAGGAGGGGGATAGGGGAGGTAGAAACAGGTTATCATACTTCTACCTAAATTGACCCCCTCTTTCGGCCACCTCTTTGGATTCTTTTTAGGAGCAGCGTGTAGCGGGCTTTTTTTTTATTATTGTGTCCTTTTTTTGTGCCCTTGAGCTGTCTCCTTTGTTGTAAAAAAAAATCTTAATTTCTACTTACCATGCACACACTCACCACCATCACCATCACACACATCATCACCACCATCACCATCACACACATCATCACCACCATTATCACCACAGCATCACGTATAGGCCGATCCGCCACAGTAGTACCTCGCCGCCCTCTCCAGTAAGCCGCTCCTCGTGTTTATAATGAGCAGTTCGAGTCTCCCAGGTGGCCGATCCATCCGGTATAATTGGGTGAAGATGATAAACGTGAAAACTCAACCACCAACGCATACCTCATACCTCACAATTTGCCTCTACCTCATGTGTGTGTGTGTGTGTGTGTGTGTGTGTGTGTGTGTGTGTGTGTGTGTGTGTGTGTGTGTATTGTCCTTCACCTCCTTTTCTTTTTCCTCCTACTGCTCCTTCCTCCTCCTCCTCTACCACGCCCAACAAGTCCCCGCCTCACAGTCTCGTCCCCCTTCCACTTATTTACTTACTGGCGTCTCCTCGTTTTCTTCGCCATTACTCTGTCAGATATTGCTTAGGGGAGTCTCGCTTATATTGGCGTCCAGGACCTTGGGGACACACACTCACACACACACACACACACACACACACACACACACACACACACACACACACACACACACACACACACACACACAGACTGGCGGACCAAGATGCAAGCAGAATGAGACAGACAGACGGACAGAAAGACGTGTAAAGAGACAGGCAGAGAAAGCCGAAGGAGGGACTGATACAAAAGTTAAAATAGGACACACAGACACACACAACAGACAGACTAAAAGACCGAAACGAAAGCAGGAATAGACAGACAGACGGACGGAAAGAAGTGTATGTAGAAGAAAAAGGGAAAAGGTTTAGAAAGATTCGAAGAGAGGAAACTAGGTGAGAGACAGCAATGAGAGAGATCTTGAAGGATGGAAGGAAAGAAAGGGCAAGGAGAAATAGAATGGAGGGAGGAGGAACAACAAAACCGAAGGAGGGACTGTGACGAAATGGATAAGAGAGAAAATAAACGGGAAATTAAAACACGCAGACATTCAGACAGACAAAACGAAAGACAGAGCATCGAGTTGGAATGGATGACGAAGTAAGAAAATAAAACAGAAAACGAAAAAGTAAACACGTCCATTAAAGTTTGTGGGAGAAATAAGTGATACATAGTTTTTTCTTATGTTATCGTGTGGCGTGACGAACCAACAGAATATTCAGTGTGGAAGAAGAAGACGCCACGATCTACATTTCAACTAATCAGGTTTGTGTTGATTTAAGAAAACTTTATCTCGCCCCTCACAAGGAAGGCCCCGAGTGGGTGCATATTTTAGGGGCGAGAAGGGGAAGAAAGGGGAGGAGGAGGAGAGAGAGAGAGAGAGAGGGAGAGGGAGAGGGAAGGAGACACCGGAGACTTACCTACCCCCTTGAGAAGCACTTGAAAGAAAACGGGACGAAGATTCAGGGGAATTCAAGGGGAGGTTTAAGTAGACCGCACGAGTGAGATATTTTATTAAAGGCGGGGAGATGAGTGTTTGCTCTCGCCTCCCAAGCATCATCTTATCAGCGCGTTCGTCTATATGTCTTCCAATTATAGAAAAGGAAGAGGTGGTAGGGGACGAGGTTAGGGTTGTTAGAGGATGATGGAGACGAAGATAAGAGAGAAAAAACGATAGAGAGAGAAAGGGAAGTCTTGAGTGTGAATTCATGCCTCTATCCTCATCCCCCCAACCCACCCACTAGTATTACCCACAACCCACGTACAAGGAGAAGCAAGGAGGGACGGGAACGAAGAAGGGAGAGAAGAAAGGACGAGCAAGTGGAACAGATGGGAAGGAGGGCCTAAGGAGAGAGTGGAAGGGATGAGAAGAGATTAGGGAAGGAAGGTTGCAGACAGTGAGGGAAGGCGGAGAAGGAGGGAGGAGGAAAGAGGCTCAGGAGTAAGGAAGGAAGGAGGAGAGAGGAAGATATAGATAGAAGAGGAGAGAGGGGGAGATAGTAAAGAATGAATGTAGGACAGAGAGAAAGAAGGGAAAATAGGTTGAGAGAGAAGAGTAAAGAGGAAATTAGGTGAGAAAGAGAGAGAAGTGAGATAGAAATATCGAGGAAAGATGGAAAGAAAGAAAGACATTGAAAAGAAGGAGGAGGAGGAGGAACACGTAAAAACACAAACTGGAGGGGAAAAAGGAACAAAGTGGAGGAGGAAAGGAGTTGAAAAAGAACTCAAGAAGGAAAGAATCAAGGAAAAGAAAAAGGGAATAAAGAAAAGGAGAAAAGAGGAAAGAGAAATTACCAACAAACAGATGAAATGATGAAGACAAAACATGAAACAAAGAACTATGAGACGAAGGAAGGCGAAAGTGATAAAGGGAATGGAAAAGCGAATAGGAAGAAAAGGAATAAAGGAAAGAAGGAAGAGGAGGAGGAAAAGGGAGGAAAAAAACATGTTACAAAGAACTCTGAAACGAGGAAAGGAAATAGAAAGCAGAATAGGAGGATGAGGAAGAAAGAAAACATGAAAGAGAAAGGAGAACAGGAGAATGAGGAGAAGGGAAGAAGGAGGAAGAACTAACACAAAAATAAGAGGAAGGGACGATCCGCAAGGGGGAGAGGAGGAAAAGGAGAAAGAGAATAGGGAGATAAGAAAAACAGGAAAGAAGGAGAGAAGAGAGCAGGAGGATGAGGAGGGAAGGAGAAAATAGAACTACCACAAAAAAATGAGAGTAAGAGAGGAGCCTCAAGAGGGGAAGCGAAGGGAAGAGAAGGGAAGGGAAGGGAAGAGAAGAGAAGGGAAGGGGGGGGCTACCATACATTAATAGAAGACATAACTCACTTAGCGTACGCCACTGAGGGAATACAGTCAAATATACATAAATTAACTGGCCAATGTATTGAAATTCGCTTAATTTATATGATAATAATAATAATTGGTTAGGTTAGCGCGTTATGCAGGAAGTGGCTACTGCTGCACGCTTAGTAGTCTTTTAAACAGATGTCAGAGTTATCGAGAGAGAGAGAGAGGAGTCTAACCCTACTCACAAACTCATTATTAACCACCTTTTCTGTGTGTGTGTGTGTGTGTGTGTGTGTGTGTGTGTGTGTGTGTGTGTGTGTGTGTGTGTGTGTGTGTGTGTCCAGTCGCCCTCCTTTAATTCCAGTCCCCTGTGATAGATTTGAAGCTTCTTTTTCCTCAGCACACAGTCTATTTAATCTTTAGAAGTGATCCATAATGCAAAACGAAGCTAAAAATCCTGCTTAGAATAAAAGGGAGACTCTGTTTTATGGCAAGGAGAACTTTTGGAAGAATTCTGAATTAAAAGAGAAAATGGCAGCAAAGGGATGGACAGAGAGAGAGAGAGAGAGAGAGAGGGGGGGGGGGGGGGAAAATATAAGGAAAGGATTATATTTGTCTTACTCCTTCTACGTCTGAGTTTATTTATTTCCTGATAGGTGTGACGGGTGACGAGGCGGAGAATGGATGCCAGGGTGAAGGTGGACTATCTATTGACCGTATGAGGGAATGAATGACGTATGTGGGGTGGCGGGTGACGGAATGAGTTGACGGGTGATGAAGTGAACAGACGGATGACAAAAGGGTGTAATATGGGCTGGGTGAAGTGACGGGTGACAGGGTGGAGTGGCGGGTGACAGAACGAAATGACGGGTGACGGAATGAACTGACGGATGAAAGAGTGGTGTAATATGGATTGGATGAAAGGATGAGTGACAGAGTGGAGTGACGGAAGGGCTTGACGGGTGATAGAGTGATGGGTGACAGGGTGAAGTGACGAAATAGTTTAACGGGTGAGGGGGGATGAAGGGATAGGTGACAGAAAGCTTTGACGGATGAAATGGTGAAGGAATGGGTGAGTTCAGGTGGGTGGCGGGTGACGGGAGCTCGAAGATGGACGGGTTTAGACGGATGAAGGGATAGACAGTGGAAGGGGTGAAGTGATGGATGAATTAACGCAGAGTGACGGGTGACGGGAGCTTGGAGATGGACGGGTTAGACGGGTGAAGGGATAGACAGTGGATGGGGTGAAGTGATGGATGAATTAACGCAGTGACGGGTGATGGGAGTTCGGTGGGGGACGGTGACGGATCCTCCATAATTTTCAGTCGACGGGAAGGAATTAAATTTGGTCAAAACGCGAGAAACCTTTTGGGAGTTGAATTTCTTGCGTCGTTATGATGAAGAATTCCTTTTTTCTTTTTTCTTTTTTTTCGAAGTTTTTTTTTTTCAGAATACTATTACATAACACCAAGAGGATCCGGCTCTCCAAATGGCGTATTTTATTAAGGAAAATTGCTTCTCCTCCTCCTCCTCCTCCTCCTCCTCCTCCTCCTCGGCGTTCTTTTGTTTCCCTGCGCCCAATAATATACTTCTTTTTTCACTTTTTTTTTTCTTGCTTATATTTCATGGAGTGGTGGTTTATTTTGGGTTGCGTTCGTCCCTGTGTGTGTGTGTGTGTGTGTGTGTGTGTGTGTGTGTGTGTGTGTGTGTGTGTGTGTGTGTGTGTGTGTGTGTGTTGCTAGGCCGTGTGGGTGACAACTGACCTGCATGTTAATTATTTCTGCTCGTGTGTGTGTGTGTGTGTGTGTGTGTGTGTGTGTGTGTGTGTGTGTGTGTGTGTGCAAAATGGAAAGTGTGGGAGCTGGAGAGAGTGACGAGCACACACACACACACACACACATACAACACACACACGTCCACGCCTTGGATAAGTAATATACACCCGAACTTCTGCGTACAACTCCGACCACCCGTCCTGTGTGTGTATGTGCGTCTGGGAGTGTGTACGTGGGTTTTGTGTGTGTACGTAATTACTTGTGGACGGCCGTGGGTTTCGGACGGCGGCGGGGCTCGAACCATGGTGCTGTGTCCTCGGCGCTGTGATGGACGTGATTTATTCTCCTAATTCGCCTAAAGGGTCCTCCTCCCGCCGGTCCATTTTCCGTAAGTGAGATATTTTTCTTCGAGATAACTGGGGCGTCTCGGCAGCCTGGTCGGGTTATCACCGTTATTGTGGGTATAACTCGTGACGGGCGGCGGGGCGGGGCGGGGAGGGACAGGGGTGCGGTGGGGTGTCAGTGAGGGTCTTACAGCGACTGAGATTTCGTCTGGGGTTGGATTGTCGGGGGTAGAGGTGGGGAGGGGTGTTGGAAGGAGGCTGGGGATGTAGGATAGTGGGGAGGACCGGGGAGGATCAGACAGGGGTAGGCGAGTGGGGAGGACCGTGTTGGGGTGGAGCTGGGGAGGGTCAGACTGAGATAGGAGGGCGGGGAGGGCCGTGGGGGTGAGATTTCGTCCCGGGGCTGAAGGCTGAGGGATCGGGCGAGCGGCACGCGGCGGCCACGCGGCATAGCATCGGCCGTCTGAGTCCAGGAAGGAAAGCCGTCCACACATCCCAGGCGAGGGGAGGATGCGAGCCGGGCCGGGGAGGGAAGGAAGGGAAGGGGGGGGGGGGGCTAGTGTTTGTCACCTGCGTCGCCGTTGTCTTAGTGTGTCTGCGAACCCGCCAGGTGTAAGGGAGGAGAGGAGAGCACTGAGCATTGTGTTGTGTGCGTGTAGTCGCCGCCGCCGCGTCCTCAGGCTGCCCCGACGCACGCAAACTTCATACATTTATTAATATGTGTAAATTCTCCGTGAGGGCGCCACTCCGGGACGCGTGTAAAATATTCGCGTCCTTTTCCGGGTTCCCTTTTCCTCCGGGTTCAGTGTACTCAGCCCAAATTATTTCCAGTGGGGTGCCATTAGCGCGGAATTAGTATTTACTGGAAAAGGCTCAGTTTGGAGTCAAATTATTCCCACCGACATTCTGTGAAGGAAAAATTTGTGGTTTACAGGATTTTTTTTTTCATGATTCCGTGTGTAAATAATTCCAGAAGTAATTAATAACGTGAAATATTATTATGGCGTCAGAGTGTTTTTATTTCTTCCTCATCAGTGTTGCTCCCCCTCTCCCCCCTCGCCCCCTCCCCCACTCTTCCCTATTACCCCATCCCCTTGCATCCCCCCATTACCCATTCCACCCTTCCGCCCTCCCTACACACACACAAACAAACACACATTCCCCGGCCTCCCCACGCCTTCTGTTGCAAATACACACACGCCTACTCGTTATCCTTACACACACACACACACACACACACACACACACACACACACTTTACCCCCCTCCCCTTTTCACATCCTTTACTCAACATCCTCCTCGGCCTCTCCACACCTGTCGCTTCCACACACTTTCCCTCTCACCTGCGCCCTTCAAACACACCTCCCATACACACACCTGTCCCGCGCAAGCCTTTAGCACCTGCCCGTCACACCTGGTAGTCCCACGCACATCCCATACTCACATACTCACACTAAGACGCCCCGAGGCAGAACACTCGTCGAAATTAGATCGTCAGACAGAGGAGCAAAAATATAGACACAAAATAAGCAAAATCAGTATTAAAAGCGAAAGGGAGGAAGGATGGAGGAATGGAGGGATGGAGGAAGAAATCAATACCCTCCATTCCTCCTCCTTACCAACCTACTTACATTCTTCCTCCTCTCTTCTTCCTCCTCCTCTTCCTCCTTCTTTCTCCCATTCACTGCCTCGATTTTTTTTTTCTCCCTTCCCTCATTCCTGCCCTCTCACACCCCTTTTTTCCTTTCCTTCTTCCCTTCTTCTTTCCTCTTACCTCCCTTTCTCTCTCCACTCTCCCTCCCCCTTCTCTTTTCTACCCTCATTGTCTCTTCTTTTCTCTCCCTTCCTCTGAACTATTTTTTTCCCTCCTACCTTCCCTCCCCTTCTCTCTCTTACCCTAATATTCTCTCCCTCTTCTCTCCCTTTCACTTTCTTTCTCTCCATTGTCCCCTCTTCATTTCCCTCCTTCCCTCCTTTCTCTCTCCCTTTTACCTCACTGTTCTTCTGTCCCCACTTTCTCTCCCTTCATCTCTCCCTCTGAACTATTTTATCCCTTGTACTTTCCCTCCTTCTCTCTATCTGTCTTCCCTCCCTCCATGCCTCTCCGTTCCCCTTCCCTCCCTGTTCCTCCTTTTCTCTCCCCTCCCTTCCTCTCCTTTTCTTCTCTCCGCCCCTCCATGCCTCTCCGTTACCCATACCTCCCTGTTCCTCCTTTTCTCTCCCCTCCCTCCCTCCCTCTCTTTTTCTTCTCTCCGCCCCTCCATGCCTCTCTGTTTCCCATACATCCATCGGGCCAAGTCAAGCTAGTCAGCCATCAAACATGAATGGTGTATTAGGATAGTCACTTAGGCCAGATCAAATATTCAAGCCATATACCAGGTCTCCCTCCTCCTCCTCTTCCTCTTCTTCCTCCTCCTCCTCGTCGTCTTCTTCTTCCTCCTCTTCTTCCTCCTTCTCTGGGTTTTCTTCCACTACTTCTGTTTTTTTGTATTATTATTATTGTTATTTTTCTCTCTCTCTCTCTCTGTCTCTCTCTCTCTCTCTCTCTCTCTCTCTCTCTCTCTCTCTCTCTCTCTCTCTCTCTCTCTCTCTCTCTCTCTCTCTCTCTCTCTCTCTCTCTCTCTCTCTCTCTCTCTCTCTCTCTCTCTCTCTCTCTCTCTCTTTATATATATATATATATCTATATAACTATCTATCTATATATATATATATATATATATATTCTTTCTCCTTCCTGTCCTTCGTCTTCCTCCTTCCGTTTCTCTTCTCGTCAACTCGCTCTCTCCCCTCCTTCATCCCACCTTTGTTTCTCTTCCTTCTCTCTCTCATTCCCCTCTTCCCTTCCCTTCTTTCTCTCTCCCCTCTTATCCCTCTTGCTATTGTGTTATTTCGTCTTATCTCCTCTCATTCATCATCCCTTTGCTCCTCTCTATTCTTTCCTCCTCTCCTCCTATTCCTCCTCCTCCTCTTCATCATTTTCGTATTTAGTTCTCCCTCTCTTCCTTCTTTTCTTCTAAATCCTGCTATCCCCAGGTCTCCCCCTCTCCTCTCTCTCGCTCTCTCTCACTCTTCCTCTTCCCCCTTCCCCTCTTCTTCTTTTTTTTTCTCTCCTCGCTTCCTCCCCTTCACATCTCTTTCTCTGCAGTTTCTTTTACCTCTTGTTTACTTTGTTTCGTCATTTTCCTTTTCATCCTCCCCTTTCCCCTCTTCCTCTTTTTTTCCTTTTCCTCTTCTCCCTTTCCTCCCCTTCTCCTTCTCTCTCTCTCTCTCTCTCTCTCTCTCTCTCTCTCTCTCTCTCTCTCTCTCTCTCTCTCTCTCTCTCTCTCTCTCTCTCTCTCTCTCTCTCTCTCTCTCTCTCTCTCTCTCTCTCTCTCTCTCTCTCTCTCTCTCTCTCTCTCTCTCTCTCTCTCTCTCCCCTTTCTCTTCTCTCTCTCTTTCCTTGCCTTTTCTTTTTCCTTTTCTTTCTCTCCCCTTCCCTTTTTCTTTCCTTTGCTCACGTCCTTCTCTTCCCTTTTTAACCTCCCTCTTTCTCTCACTCCCTTTTCACCTCTCCCTCTTTCTCCTTCTCCCTTTCTTTTCCTTTCTCACATAGTCCCCTTCATAGCTACGTCCTCCTCTTCCTCTTCCCTTTCCTCTCTCTCTCTCTCTCTCTCTCTCTCTCTCTCTCTCTCTCTCTCTCTCTCTCTCTCTCTCTCTCTCTCTCTCTCTCTCTCTCTCTCTCTCTCTCTCTCTCTCTCTCTCTCTCTCTCTCTCTCTCTCTCTCTCTCTCTCTCTCTCTCTCTCTCTCTCTCTCTCTCTCTCTCTCTCTCTCTCTCTCTCTCTCTCTCCCCTTCATCCCCACGCCCTCCCTTCCCCCTTCCCTCGCGCCTCTCTATTCCTCTCTTTCTCCGTCTCTTTCTCTGCCAATCCTCCCAGTCTCTCTCGGTCCTAGTGAGTCACCTAACTTTTTAACTTGCCGACTCCCGACCAGCACTCACGACCTTGCCTAACCCCGCCCAGAATATTCAGCTGAGTTTGTTTTTTTAGCCTGCGTCTCTTTTATCCACGTCTTTTTTGAGAGAGAGGGACTGTAGTCTTTTTTTGGGGGGTGGGAGTGTGGGGGGGGCAGGTAAGGGTGCATTTTGGGGGTTGGGGGGGACGTGGGGGTGTATGGGGGTGTTTGTGTGTGCGTGTGTGTGTGTGTCGCTGTTGTTGTTGTTGTTGTGCCAAGTCTTGTTTTGTTTCGTTTCGTTTGTTGTTGTTTGTGTTGTTGGTGATGTTTGTGTTGTTGTTCTTGTTGTTGTTGTTGTCCTAAGTCCATTTCCCACGCCATTCAGTACCGCAACATGTAACCGACAAACTAACTAACATTCCAGCATTTCACTTTCCTATTATTTGCCTTTTCTTTAATTTTTTTATGCCGAAGGAAGTGTCAGAAAAAAGGAAAAGAAAAGAATATGAAAGAACAAAAAACAAAGAAAGAAAAGAAGAAAAGAATAAAGAATATCAAACAAAACACTTCTTCTTCCTCTTCTCCTTCTTCTTCTTCTTCTTCTTCTTCTTCTTCTTTTGGCTACGAGAGAAGAGTATCACAAAAACCTGAGTGCCCCTTAAAAAGAGAGAGGGTGAAAGAAAACGGAGCCCGGGAACTTGTCGACATGGTATGGGCAGCTATTTCTTATGACCTGGAGGGGGACGGAGAGCAGGTAGTGGGGGGGGGGGGCAGGAGGGGACAAGTAGGTTAACTATTTTAGAGGGAAGAGAAACCTACGGGAACTACCACTGCCATGTCCGAAGTTCTTTTCCTCATCCTCATCATCATCATCATCATCATCATCATCATCATCATTTATCATCCCTTCTTCCTTCTCTCCATCTTCCCTTTCATCCTCCCCTGTCACCTCCTCTTCCTTCAACATCCCTTCTTCCTTCCTCTCTATCTTTCCCTCCCTTTCCTCGTCCCCTATCTCCACCCCTTCCTCCTCCTTCTCCTTCTCCTCCTCATCATCATCATCTTCTCCATAACCTCCCACCTCTATGTTTTCTCTTCTCTCCCCTTCCTTTATCTCCCTTCTCTCACTTCTTTACATTTTCCTCCTCCTCCTTCTCCTTCTCCTCATGACTATTTTCCTGATCTATCCTCTCATCTGTTTCTTCTCTCCTCCCCTTTCTTTATCACCTCTCTCTCTCTCTCTCTCTCTCTCTCTCTCTCTCTCTCTCTCTCTCTCTCTCTCTCTCTCTCTCTCTCTCTCTCTCTCTCTCTCTCTCTCTCTCTCTCTCTCTCTCTCTCTCTCTCTCTCTCTCTCTCTCTCGATCTCTCTCTCTCTCTCTCTCTCTCTCTCTCTCTCTCTCTCTCTCTCTCTCTCTCTCTCTCTCTCTCTCTCTCTCTCTTTTCCTTCTCCATCCCTTCCTTCATCCCTTCCATCAACTTACCCTTCCTTCCTTTCCCCATCGTTTCATTCCTATCCTTCCTTCCTTTATTTTTAACAGTAAGGGACACAGCTCAAGGGCAATAAGGGATAGGGACAGAGAGGTAGGGAGGCAGGAGGAGGTAGGAAGTTAGGCAAGGGGACAGGCAAGCAAAAGAAAAAGAAATGAACAAAAAATGACGCTGATCACTACTCCTGAACTTCCTTACTCCTTCTCCCTTACTCCCTCCTTTCTTAATCCTTCCCTCACTCCCTCTCTCATGCATACAATGGTCAAAGATAAGAAAAATAGCCCGTTAATCGCTACTCCTAAACTCCCACGCCATCCTTACTCCTCCCTTACTCTCTCTTTCCTTAATCCTTCCCTCACTCCCTCTCTCGTGCATACAGTAGTCAAAGATAAGGAAAAAATAGCCCGTTAATCGCTACTCCTAAACTCCTAAAAGCCCGTTAATCGCTACTCCTAAACTCCCTTCCTCCATCCTTACTCCTGCCTCCCTTCCTCCATCCCGCCATCACATTTCCTAAGATCTTTCCCTCCTCCTCATCTTTCTCCTCCTACTCATAATCAACAACATCATCATCATCCTATTCCTGACCTGTCCATCCAGCTGCGTTTCCTCTTCCCTCCCCCTTTCTTTATCTCCTTTCTCTCCCATCTGTACATATCTTCCCTCCTTCCTCGTCCTCCATTCCTCCCTCCCTCCCCTTTCTTTATCTCCTTACTCTCCCCTCTGTACATATCTTCCTTCCTTCCTCGTCCTCCATTCCTCTCACATCTGTACAATCCTTTCCTCCTTCCTCGTCCTCCATTGCTCCCTCCCTCCCCTTTCTTTATCTCCTTTCTCTCCCCTCTGTACCTTTCTTCCCTCCTTCCTCGTCCTCCATTCCTCCCTCCCTCCCTCCCTTACGCATGCAGTCGTTACCTGGAGTCACGGTGGGCAGGTAGGCGGGTAGGCAGGACAGTCGGCGTGCAAACCTTAAAGAAGATGGTCCCAGGTGTCTCACGGGCCACCGACGGCATCATCACATCCATCACTCTGGCGCAGGTACATCACACCTCACACACCTCCATTGCTGCCCCACTTACACGAGTCATATAGGGAAGGAGAGAGACGGGGAAGGGATGTGAAGGGGAGAGACAGGGGAGGGATGGAGAGGGGAGGAAGAGGGGGTGATGCTTCTCTTTTTGTCTCTCTCTCTCTCTCTCTCTCTCTCTCTCTCTCTCTCTCTCTCTCTCTCTCTCTCTCTCTCTCTCTCTCTCTCTCTCTCTCTCTCTCTCTCTCTCTCTCTCTCTCTCTCTCTCTCTCTCTCTCTCTCTTCCACCTACGTACGTCCTCCGTCTCATTCTACCTGTTTGCACGTTGCCCGGATGCACTCTCCTCCTCCTCCTCCTCCTCCTCCTCCTCCTCCTCCTCCTCCTCCTCCTCCTCCTCCTCCTCCTTCTTCCTCCTCCTCCTCCTCCTCCTCCTCCTCCTCCTTCACCCTAGTTTGATATCCTTCTCTCTCTCTCTCTCTCTCTCTCTCTCTCTCTCTCTCTCTCTCTCTCTCTCTCTCTCTCTCTCTCTCTCTCTCTCTCTCTCTCTCTCTCTCTCTCTCTCTCTCTCTCTCTCTCTCTCTCTCTCTCTCTCTCTCTCTCTCTCTCTCTCTCTCTCTCTCTCTCTCTCTCTCTCTCTCTCTCTCCCTTCATCTTGGAAAACACCTTATATATTAGATTTCACCCTCGGCCGACACAACACCCTCCCCCCCTTTTTCTCTCCCTCTCTCTCTCTCTTTTTGTCTCCATCTCTTTCTCTTTCTCTCCACCCTACCTGTTACCTCCATCCCCGCCCCTCTCCTCTGAACCACATTTCTCTCCTGCCTACCTGTCTTCCCTCCATCCCTTACCTCTCTCCTACCTGTGCCTCTCTCCTCTCTCTCTCTCCCCCCTCTGTGGCCCCTCCCGTGTGTCGCTCCCTCTCTCTATCTCTCTCTCTCTCCCTCTCTCCCTCTCTCCCCTGTCACCCTCACCGGCGTGCTCACCACCGCCGCGGCACCAGTGTTGAGCGGGCCGGACCAGGAGTCGCCGCCAGTCCCGGGTTTGCGCTGCGCTGAGAAGGTGTGCCAGGTGGTAGAGAGAGAGCGAGAGGGAGAGCGAGAGAGAGAGCGAGTCAGAGAGAGCGAGAGAGCGAAAGAGAGAGGGAGAGGAAAGGCCAAAGGGCGTAGTGCGTGGCGCCGGCAGCAGCGTCGACACAACAAGATGGCAGCATCCTCGGCCCCACGCCCGCCGCTCCGCCTCCCCCAGCAGTGATTGTGGCCGTGACCCAGCCCAGGCCAGTACACACACACCTACCTTACCCATAATTCACTTTGCAGAGCACCGTGCTAGGCTCCCCAGCATCCTCCTCCTCCTTCTGCCCCCACCACCACCACCACCGCTACCTCCTCTTCCTCCACCTGCCCCGCCCCCTCATGCGGCACCTCCGGCGGTCTGTGTGGACACGACGCACATCCGTGTTTGTCTCCGGCGGCGCCT